>NC_047666.1:8985900-9285900 GCF_011762505.2 Arvicanthis niloticus | reverse complement strand
CCCTACTCTTCCAATTCCCCCAGCTCCACAGAGGGCTCCTTCACAGGTAACAACTGTCCTTCAGTGCCTGCTGAAACCCTCGTTCTAAGACACTTTCCCTTGGTTGAGGGACTCCTTCTCACAGCTGAGACTATTCGCTCTCTCTCCCAAGATATCAGCTCCAACCGAGCTTCCACGTGTCTCCCATAACTTAGTCTTTTACACAAAATGTCACTGCTTCTGACTCTCCTGCTCTCCTATCAAACATCTATGCTTCTTGCTTTGTGTTCCGTGTGCACCTCCCGTGTCCTCCCTCAGCTGTGGGAGAGAAACACGAGAGACGCAATTCGGGTAGTTACTGCAAAACGAGAACTTTACTTCTTGTCACAGTAAAGCGGAAAGACACGGAAGGAAGCAGAAGGAAGTGGAAGGGCTGAAAACAGGAAGAGGCCTAGCTCAAAATACACCCTAGAGTGACGTATTCACTTCTGATTGGCTGTTCGCTCACCACCCAATATTATGCCTCGGGATTGGCCAGTGACTTTGGCGCGCCTTTTGCCTTTTGCCACTGTGCAGTCAGTTGTTTACAAGTGGAAGGACAGGATGTCCACGCCATCTTGGAATGGCAAATCACTTCGGCTCCCAACAGCTTTGAACTTTTCTTCAAGGTTGACCTTTCCTCTTCTTCTCTAAGAAGAAAAGAACGGAGAATACAGGGGGCCTCTCTGCTGAAACATCCTGTCACCACATGGCAGAACAGCAACCACATGACAGAGCAAGTCCCTCCCCCCACTGCTTCTCCCCAACAGGAAAACCTGCAACAATGTTCCTGTTTTGCAACCAAAAATTTCAAAAGTTTCCTTTTCTCCCTAAGAGGAACTTCTAAAACAACAATGTTCATAGTTTCAACCAAAAATTTTTCACTTTTTGTTTTAGTGCTTCCTTTTCTCTCTAACACTCGTGATATGTATTCAATGTTGTTTTTTTTTTCAACTTTTAATATTACTTCAAAGTTCAAAAGCCATCTAATTTATTTCCACAGGTTAAATAAACATGCTGATCATCATTTCTCAAGTCCTAATTAACAACTAATTTCTTTTCACAGACAAACTGTTGCTGACAAAATTTCTTCAGACACCTTTGCAGTTCCAGTATCTTAATGATAGACTTTGTTGTGCTTGTTCCCAAGCAATGTAATCTCAATATCCAGCCTTTGCAAACTTCTCCCTGCAAGGGATGCTGCTTCCCTGTGATTATACCCACAGATCCAAAAGAGTCTACACCATCTTCTTAAACCTGACTGAGACTCCAAGCTGCCTTCTCCCCAGCCATCCCATCTGACTACAGACCCGAAAGACATGCTGAGACCCAGAGAGAGTGACATCTCCTGGAACCTGCCTAGCTGCCTTCTCCCAGCCACATCGTCTGACTGAAGACTCCAGAGATGCATGCACAAAACCAGAGATGCTCTCTAAGATGCAGAAACACACGCTGAGACAGAGGACAGATTCAGACCTTCCAGCTGCAGTTGAACTCTTTTGCCAAAGTCACATAGCTGAAGTTACATGTTAGTGAGGAAAACACAATGTCTATTTAGATTAATCAGATGTCATTACCCTCAAACTGTACAACTTGTTTAATTGATTCAATGATTCCTTGCCTTCCCAACCCCACCTTCAATTCCCATTACCTTAATTATGTTGCACCCTCCAGCCTGTGTAGTGTTTTCTTTTGATTTCCTCATTCAAAATTTTCACTACAGTTGACACAGAGATGACCCTTCTTTTAAAAACAAAAGAGGGTGGGATGTGGGGCAATAAAAAGATGGTTTGGTCTCCCTGGTGGAGCACTGGGTTTGAGATAGCCAGAGACCCAACAGGTGACCCCTCAGTAGGATGGCATATAATACCCCATGCCCCTGGATTCCAGAGTCCTCCATATGTTCCACATCTCTCATTAACCTGCACTGTCAGTCACAAAGACACAGGTAGAGGGTGTGACTAACAGGCCTCCACCTCAAGATTTCCATATTCATGAGTTATCAAAAAGCCAGGGGTCATAGCTAATTAAGTTATTTCCTCACCTCTTCCCCCTTTCTATTTAAGCCAGCTTTCACCTGGCTTTTATGGGGAGGCATGCACCATCCAGACCCAACTACGCCACCATGAACAATAAAGCTTTGAACTCTTGGACTCCACATGTCTTCTGGGGCTGCTGCCAAGTTCTCAGCTTTTGGAATGGAACTTCCTTCTATCTATTGAAACCCACTGTAATGTGACCAGTGTGGAGGACATCTCTGTAGTCTAGCCTGTGGCACTTGGACCCTCCTCATGCATGTGGGACACACTGGTGTGAAACGCCCCACCTCAGGACGCCCCCACTGTGTGACTTTGTCCCACAGAGATCCTTGGTCCCATGAAGGCTTGGACACCGAGTATAGGGGAATTCAAGGATGGGGAGGTGGGAGTCGGGGGTAGATGGGGGCACATCCTTATAGAAGCAGGAAGAGGAGGAATGGGATAGGGGCTTTCTGGGGGGGGGATTGGGTAAGGGGATAACAACTGAAATGTAAAAAAAGTCCAATAAAAATAAAAATGAAATATTTTAAAAATTAAAAAAACAAAATTAAATTAAAAAAATCCCTATATGGAATGGATGTAAAGGTCATATATATTCTGGTACCCTAGCAGTGAGCACTTGCAATATAGTACTCTCATCTTTACATTCAAAATGAATACCAGACAAATTTTAGAATTAAACTGCATGAGAAGTGAATAGACACAACATAGATCTAAAATGTATCCCAACTCTAATGTATACATGTCTACAATACATTATTCTTAGCATCTCATCAACCTTCTAACAAGCAGACTTAAAATTATGCTGTAATGTTAGTATTAAGAATGAAAACATAATCTAAATGAATATATAAACCAGTACAAAGAAAAATTACATGGAGCACATACTTAATTGGAGATATCACAGTGGCCTCTCAAGTAACTTTGGTTTACTGAGATGTCAGAAAGAAAAATAAAATTTCTTAAATCAAATATAAATGACAACCCATCATCTCTGCATCTTTGCTATGCACCTATGTTATGCTGACAGGAATATATATGGCTTTGAATGCCTACATGAAAAACAATAAATTAAATTAAAAAAAATCAGATCAATCTGTAATATAGAACTAATGATGACCCAAAGTTGTAAGAAAATATTAAATGTAGCCAATGGCAAGAGTTGATAAACATTAGGGAAAAATTTAATGAAATAGAGATTCAAATAACAATAAATAAAATTATTCAAAAGGTTTATTGAAAAAATAGGTGAATAGTAGCATGCAAACTAACCTAGAGAAAGAGAAGCATACCTAAGTTAAGATCAGAGATTGCAGAGAGTGGCCTGCAAAATATTCAAATGAATTTCCGATGATAACTAGATTGATTTTCTCTAAGAACCAGCTGTTGGTTTTGTTGATTCTTTGTTTCTTTCACTGAAAACCTTCTTTAAGTTAAAGGATGCTGTCAATGGAACCAAAGGACAACCTACAGATTAGAAAAAAAGTACTTTACCAATTCTACACCTGATAGGGGGCTAATATCCAAAGTATATAAAGAACTCAAAAGATTACCCATGGGGAAAAAAAAAAACAAATAACACAACTTAAAATGGGATGCAGAGCTAAACAGAGAAATCTCAAATGACTTAGAAGCCCTTAAAGAAATATTCAACATCTTTAATCATCAGGAAAATGCAATTCAAAATAACATACCAAATCAGAGTGGCTAAGATCAGAGTGGCTGTCACTCAAGTGACAGCAAATGCTATGTTCCTAGAATCCTTATTTATAATAAGACTTGAAGCAACCAAGATACCCGTCAATTGAACAATGCATAATGAAAATGTGGTTCATTCACACAATGCAATAATATTCAGCTATTAAAAAGAAGGACATCATGAATATTGCAGGCAAATGGATTAAACTAGAAAATATCAAGCTGTATGAGGAAACCCAGACACAAAAGGGCATGCATGGTATGTACTCAATGATAAGTGGATATTAGCCATAAAATACAGAATGTCCATGATACATCCCATAGACTACAAGAAGTTAAACAAGAAGGAAGGCTCAAGTGAGGATGCCACAATCCCACTTAGAAAGGTGAACAAAATAATCATGGGGTGTGAGAGGAAGATGGATGAATACACCTGAATGGGAGAGGAGAGGGCAGGACAGGGGAAAGGATGGCAGGATTATGTTTGGGGGAAGACAGGACAGAAGGCCAGATGGCCAGGAATATGAATGAAAATCTGCAGCTGTTGAAAGTGGTAGGTAAGGGAAAGCTCTAGAAAGTCACAGAGTGCTGGGATCTGAGATGTTCCCAGGACTCAATAGGGATGACCCTAGGCAAAATACTCAACAGTGGGGAGATGGAGCCTAAAGAGACAACCTCCAATAGATAGACAGGGCTCCCAGTGGACCCACCTTCAAAATTTTTGACCCAGAATTGGTTTTGTCTTAAAGAAATGCCAGGAAAAAATGAAGCAGAGAGTGAAGAAAAGGGCATCCAGTGACTAACCCAACTTGGGATCTATCCTATGGACTGCACCAAACCCTGACCCTATTACTGATGCTATGTTATGATTTCAAAAAAGAGCCTAGCATGACTGTCCTCTGAGAGGCTTTACCAACAGCTGACTGAGTCAGATGCAGAAACATAAATCCAACCATTGGATGTGTTCAGGAACCTTTAAAGCCTGACTAGTCATAGACCTTGTAAATAGGCAACCTTGGCAGATAGTACCAAATTAGATAATGACAAGTGAATCATAGGCAGAGTCATAGTGACCTGACCCCTGAACCTTCACCCAGCTGATACCCTGTTCTGAAAGATATTTGTACTCCCCCTGAACACCTATGCTCCAGTGTCATCCTCTTCCCTACATTCTGCATTTTCATGTTTATAACCCCTGTGTTAAAAAGTAAAAGTTATGATTTGAAAATTTTATAAAAAGGAAAAAAAAAGAAAAGTTAGGAGAATGATTCTAGTAGCTGAAGGGATTGGCAATTCCATAGGAAGACTAATAATGTCAACTCACCTGGAGCCCTCGGAACTCCCAGAAACTACTTCACCCACCAAAGATCATACATGGGCTGGTCTGTTGCTTCATGCACATATGTAGCCATATGTAGTAGAGGACTGAATTGTCTGACCTAAGTAAGAGAGGATGTGCCTAATCCTGTAGAGACTTCATGCCACAGACATGGGGGATACCCAGATGGGGAGGTAAAGAGGAGCACCCTCTCAGGGTCAAAAAGGAGGTGGGATGGGATGAAGAATTTTTAGAGGGAACATTTAGAATGTAAATAAATAATTAATTTAAAAAGTCAGCTCTTTTCCATGAAACTAGTAGAGAAACATGGGGCTCATGTTGTGAATGATCTCATCAACTGTTGGCTGAGCTACAGAGCAGCTTCTGTAATTTAGATGACACTTGTTACCTCTCTACAGGAAAATGAGAAGCTCTCTTGACCATTTTGAACCTGACATAAAGTGACTTTTAAACACTTTGATGTATATGTCATTTAACGAGGTCTAATAAGTGACACTCATAATATTTTGCTCTCTAACGTTATAAACAATATGTGAATTTTCACCCTTTTTGTCAAAAATGAATTTTATGTTTATTAGAAACAAAATAAAAATTTGCAAACAATAGCTAGTTTATTTTTACAGTCCCAGTTTTTAAAGTAGATCACAAATGTGTGAACTAGTGGTAAATAATAGGTGTAGACAGTTTGACTTCAAGTGTCTCACCTAGTCTCTCACAAGCCCCTCTTGTTTGAGCTTTCAAAGTAGAATATTTCATAAGTGACTGTGGGGAAAAAAAAGGCTTGGGGATCCCGCGGTTCCTCCTGCCATGCTGTGGGTAGTTGGCTGGGAATGCTCTGGGTTTCTCCAGCTGGAAGTTGGGCCCGGCTGTTCATTAACTAAAAGTCTCTCCCTGGCTCCTCACGGTTCCTCATAGCGGTGCAGCCCCAACACACGAGGAAGCCCTTGGGTTTCCAAAACTGGTTTATTCACATGGCGAATTGTGGACGGATCTGGATGCATACCCCTCAAACCCAGGATCGACCTGAGTTAAAAAGGGGAGGGGAGAAGGGGGGAGGGGCTAGGGAGGAATGTTTAATCGGCTCCACCTCTGGCCTTCAGGTACCTCATTAGTATGTAAATCTCTCTAGGGCCTGTTCATGCCCTCCACCTGTGTACATGACTGAAGGGTGGAGGTGAAATGGAGATTAGACCTTGTGTTAGGCCCTACAGTGACAGGTAAGAAAGTCTAATGAACTCATGAGCAGATGTTATGAGGTTCAGTACCTCATTTTGTAATGTAATTTGTTTCTAAGTGGGGAGTAAAAAAGCATTATATTTTTATTTTTTTCTTGTAAGACATTTCAAATTTCTACTACAAATATTATTTCTAAAATTGAGGTTCATGGCTTATGGATACTCTGCAGAATTTTGCCAGACTTTTTTTCTTTTTAAATTTTTTATTGATTCTTTCTGATTTTTACATCATGAACCCCAATCTCACTCATCTTTGTGTCTTTCTGTATCTGCCCTATATGCTTGTAAATTCCCTAAAAGAACATTTTAAAAAGTAAACAATACATGGTATAAAATAATATCATCTAAGGAGCTGTAGTGTTTCACAGTGTTTCCCAAAATATATACACTTTTGTCTACAAGTCTGTTCTTGCATCTTTATATTTGCAATGATTCACTGGTCTGGGTGAAGATCTTTGGTTTCTATGATATCATCAATATTGGATCCTCATATGGTCTTATCCCTATTATCCTGTGTTGCCCAATGTCATGAAGATCCTGCAGCTTTGGATCTGCAGAACTAACTCTATCATGAGCTCTACCAGTTCATAGAAAAGGTAGATGTTGAAGTAGGCCAACTCAAAGACTTGAATATGGACATTCACTGTAGCTGAGATTGTCAGTCTGACAGTTCTCCTGCAACCACACTACCAGGACAAGTTCTCCAGTGTTGAGAACTGCTCTGCCCCACACTTGGAAGCCAAAATGTTGCAGATCACTCTATCAGTGTTGGAACCCGCAGTGACAAAACCTTGGGGGCTAAACAGTTAGAGCCTGCATTGCCCCAAGCTGCTCCAGTCTGAGGGTCAGGGTTCAGCAAGAGAGAGAGTGAGGAAGGAAGCGAAGAATGAAGACCAGACAGAGTGTGATTCAATCCCACTTATTCTTCAGTCTCTCTTCTTCTCTCCAAGTCCCTAGTTTCAAGTCCCTAGTTCCTAGCACCTAATCCTAATTCCATTTGCTAGTCTTTTTCCCAGTTCCAAGTTCTTTCTTCAAGTGCTAAGTACCTAATTCTGATTCTTCTGTCTGCTTCTCACCTTTTATATGTCTCAGTTCTAAGTCACACCTTTAAGTCACACCCTTAAGTCTTGTCTCTAAATCTGATCTCTAAGTCACGCCTTTAAGTCAGACACCTTTAAGATTCACACACCCAAGGGAAAATCCTGGGTATCTAAAACCAGATGTTATCAGAGTGTACTCAGCTGTTGTAGGCTATTGCAAACAAGTCTCTTGTCAGGGTATATGGCTCAAAATGGCTGCTAGGATGATAACTGCCTTCTGTCAGCTCCCACACTCCAGTACTGCTCCAGCTGGCTCAAGCAATGCTAATCCCTGCACAGAGCAGGATGAGCTCTCCTGCTTTCATGCTTTCAGGGCAAGCTCACCTGCATGGATGCCAACAAAGTCAGCCCTACTGCAATAGCAGTTGAGGTGCATGGCCCACTTTCATGATTGCTACCACTGGCAAGGAGCAGGGCCAGCTCTCCTCTCATTTTGGGACTGGCTCATCTGCATCTTTCTTCAGGGCAATCTCCATTGTGCCTTCCAGGATAAATATAAGTCCTGTTTTCTAGGATGCTGTAGCCATTGAGGAATAGGGGCTGCTTTCCTATGCTCACTATCCTGAGTCCAGCTTTCCCAAATGCCACAGGTGTCAAGGGGTAAGATAATAATGAAGACAGGGGAGCAACACCTATTATTCTCTAGTAGGCTAGTGTCCCTTCATTCTCACCTTTTCATTTTATTATTGGGTCACTGGGTGTTGGGTAAGTGGACAGCATAAGTTCTGTCTGATTTCTGCTGATATCAGGGAATCATTGTTGGAGGACCCAGTGAAGCTGGGTTATTAGTCAAGTGCATGAATAGCAAGTCTTGTCAGAAAATGCCCATGTTCTATGGGTCCATCTAATGCTAGGGAATTGTAGACTGTGAGGCTGGACCATGGTATAGAATCTGAGGAAACATCTGGGACTGAACAGGAATTGCATGTGTAGTCTGTGTTCTATTTGAAATTTATTGGAAAAGATAGACTAGGAAAAGAAGCAAAGTTAAGTGATTTAGAAAAAAATTCATCTTGAATGCACATTTGAAACTTTTAAATTCATAGTTGTAGTGGTTGGGAAGAGGAGCCCCATGACCAGGTGAATAGGAAGAGATCTCACCTGTACCAATAGTCAACAGACAGGAAATCTTGGGCTTTTGGTTGGTAGAAGTACTTGTCTTCAACATGGGGTTGATAGTAATCCACATAGGGCAGCTAGGAGCCACTAAGTGGAAAGTGCTTGCAGTCAATCACCTGACTTGTTGAGAAGTTCTGAGGTCCACTGACAAGGGTTTCAGGAGAGGAAACACCTTCAAGGAGAGTTACAGCTCAATAAAACTGGCACCTTTAGAAGGTCTGTTTGATAGGTCTTGAGAGGAACCAGAAAAAATTAGATTGGCATTATAAAGTTAATTCAGGAACGACTGTTTTCTGAAAGCAGGGTTTGGTTGTGTTGGGGAGAATATAACCTGAGAGGCTTTTGTTGCATTAGAATAGTCTTCAAGTAGACTTCAAGTAGGTGCCATTCTTTGGACTAAGGTGCAGCCAGTGGGAGACTCCTTAGCCCCGCCATCTGGAACAAAAGGTCTCAGGGCTCCAGTGTGGTGGGAGCAGGGGAGGCTGCTGGACCTCTTCTATGGCTGTTGCTGTCATGGGGTTGATAGTAATCCACATAGGGCAGCTAGGAGCCACTAAGTGGAAAGTGCTTGCAGTCAATCACCTGACTTGTTGAGAAGTTCTGAGGTCCACTGACAAGGGTTTCAGGAGAGGAAACACCTTCAAGGAGAGTTACAGCTCAATAAAACTGGCACCTTTAGAAGATCTTTTTGGAAATAACTAGTGCACTTTATTTTTTGTAGACAAGGACTTTATAAACATTTTCATTGTATAGTGGGATCTAAGGGTAGATCTTCTTATTGGTTTAGTCTGAGATGTTAGTGATGCTCTATTTGCATGGGGAAGGATTTTAGAATTGTCTTTACATGACTGATTGTCGTGGTCTTCCTAGGGGGGTGTAATGGGCACATGCTTCAGGACAGGAACCTGGCTGAGAGCTGGTTCAAACATCTGCAGTTTTTAATTATGAAATTAATTAGGGTTCTGAACTTTCTTTTTGTGTGGTTTAGACATGAACATAATTGTGGCTTCATAGAAGAATTAGGTAGTGTTCCTTCTGTTTCTATTTTCTGCAATAGTTTGAGAAGTATTGGTATTATGTCTTCCTTGAATTCTGCACTGAAACCATCCTGTCCTGGGATAATTTTTTTTTTTTTTTGGTTGGGAGACTTGTTTTTATTTATTTATTTATTTACATTACAGATGACATCCCATTTTCCCATTTCCCCTACCTAGAAACTCCCTATCTTTCCCCCCTCCTCTGTTTTGGTTTTATACAATTTTAATAGTTGAGAGACTTCTAATGATTGTTTCTGTTTATTTAAGAGTTATGGGACAGTTTTGATAGTTGATCTGATTCTGATTGGTACCTGGTATCTATCTAGAAAATCATCCATTTCATCCATTTAAATTTCATCAGTTTCTTTGGTTATGTCTCCATTTTCATTTCTGAATTTGGTAATTTGGATACTGGATCTGTGCCCTTTAGTTAGTTTGGGTATGGGTTTATTTATCTTGTTGTTTTTCTCAAAAAATAAATTCTTAGTTTTGTTGAATGTTTGCATAATTCTCTTTGTTTTTAATTGGTTTATTTCAGCCCTAGATTTGATTATTTCCTGCTGACTATTCCTCTTGGGTCTGTTTTCCTTCTTTTCTTTCCACAGCTTTCAGATGTGCTGTCAAGCTACTAATGTAGGATCTTTTCAATTTCTTTATGAATGCACTTAGTGCTATGAATTTTCCTCTTAGCACTTCTCTCATTTTTGTCCCATAAATTTGGGTATGCTGTGCCTCCATTTTCATTAAATTATAGAAAGTTTTTAATTTCTTCCCAGACTAAGTTATCACTGAATAGAGAGTTGTTCAACTTCCATGCGTATGTAAGCTTTCTGTTGTTTTTCTTATTGTTGACCACCAGCCTTATTCTATGTTGGTCTGATAAAATACATGGGATTAATTCAATGTTCCTGTATGTTTTGAAGTATGTTTTGTGTCTGATTATATGGTCGACTTTGAAGAAGGTACCATGAGGTGCTGAGAAGAAGGTATATTTTGTTGTAGAATGAAATGTTCATCTGTCTAACTGTGAGAGTGGTGTATTCAACTTTCCACTCCTATTGTGTGAATTTCAATATGTATTTTGAACTTTATTTATGTTTGTTTTTTTTTTTTTTTTTTTTTTTTTTTTTTTTTTTTTTTTTTTTTCAAATGTGGTGTCTTTGCATTTGGGGCATAGATGTTCAGAAGTAAGAGTTCATCTTGGTAGATGTTTTTCCTTTGATAAGTATGTAGTGTTCTTCCCTATCTTTTTTTGATAACTTTTGGTTGAAAGTCTACTTTACTGGATATTAGAATACATACTCCAGCTTGGTTTTGGGGATCATTTTCTTGCATTTTTTTAAATCTGTTTTACTCATATAGAGTTGCTTCTGTCACTGAGGTGTGTTTCTTGTATTCACTAAAATGCAGGGTTTTTTTCAAGTATCCAGTCTGTTAGCCTGTGTCTTTTAATTGAGGAATTGAGTCCACTGATGTTGAGAGATATTAAAGACAAATGATTGTTGGTTCTTGTTATTTTTGTTGTAAGAGGTGGCATTATGTTTGTATGGTTCTCTTCTTTCAAGTTTGCTGTAATATGATTACTTTCTTACTTTTGGGGGGGCTATAATTTCCCTCCTTGTGTTGGGATTTTCATTCTCTTATCCAGTGTAGAACTGGGTCAGTGGAAATATGTTGTTTAAATTTGGTTTTGTCATGGAATATATTGGTTTCTTCATCTGTGGTGATTGAAAGTTTTGCTGGGTGTAATATCCTGGGTTGGCATGTGTGTTTTCTTATGCTCTTTATTACATTTGGCCAAGATTTTCTAGCTTTTTGAGTCTCTGTTGAGAAGTCTGGTGTTATTCTGATAAGTCTATTTTATATGTTGCTTTGTTATTTTCTCTTACTCCATTTAATATTATTTGTTCTGTGCTTTTAGAGTTTTGATTACTATGTGACAGGAGTAATTTCTTTTCAAGTCCAGTCTTTTTGATGTTCTGCAGGATTCTTTTACATTTATGGTCATAAGGATACAGAAAATGTGGTGCATTTCCACAATGGAATTGTGTAACTATTATGCTATTCAGCTATTAAAAACAAGGACAATATGAATTTAGCAGGAAAATGGATCAAACTAGAAAATATCATCCTGTATTAGGTAACCCAGACTTAAAAGTGCATGCCTGATATTTCCTCATGTATAAGTGGATATTAGCTATAAAGTATACCCATGATACAGTCCACAGCCCCAAGGTAGTTAAAGAAGAAGGAATATGCTTGAATTTCACTCAGAAGGGGAAATAAAATAGTCATAGGATTCTTAGGAAGAATGGTAACTGGAAAGGAGTTGGCAGGGTGAGTAGAATGAAGAGGAGGTCAGGTGTGAAGATAGACAGGAAAAAGAACCAGTGGGAAACACTCCACTTATGTATGTGACCTTTCTTGGGCTTCTGGTTCCTTAACATATGAGTGAGACAGCTTGACATAATGATCCCTATCAACATTTTTGGGTAAAGATCTATGCATTTTTTATGTTTATATCCCCAACTCACAATAATGAAACCATATTCTATTATTTTCGTGGTTCTGCATAATAAGTTAACACAAACTCAGTGACCTATGAGTACAATATATATAATATGGGTAGACTATATCTGAATCTTCTTCTCTGACTCTCAGAAACCACAATCAATGTAATGTCAAAGTTACATGCTCATCTGTGTAGTCAAGAAAGTCTCCATTGTGAGACCAGTGATGATTTCTTTCTTTCTTTCTTTCTTTCTTTCTTTCTTTCTTTCTTTCTTTCTTTCTTTCTCTTTTTCTTTCTTGATTTTTCAATTGGGTCTCAATAATTTCCTTGAAACTCAAAAAAGACCTTGACTTTTGCTATCCCATGTTCTTCTGAAGATTGCTAGTAACATTTAAATGATTGTTTGAGGCTTGCATATTCTTCACAGTTTTGACAGTAAATGAGACACCAAAGCAAAAAACTTAAAAATCACTTCACCTAAAAATTAATAAAAAGGAAATTATAAAGTGACTGTAAATAATGGTGAAACTGTAGCTAAAAACAAAACAATGTCTGGAGCTGGAAAGACTGTAGACTGGTATAGCCATTGTGATAATTAGTATAAAAGAAGCTCAAGAATATATAGCACTATTAAATGATTCATCTACTACTACACTAGGTATATTTCTGAATAGATATATATCTGCCTAAAATTGATATGTTCAAGCAACAAATTTTTTTAACCTTTATTCTGGAACTTCTTTTTTACACATACACACACACACACACACACACACACACACACACACACACACACAAGAGATTGTATAATATTTATTCTAAGGATGGAATAGCTGAAAGCCCCATTCAGGCTTTGCCTTGACAGAACTCAGCTCTAAGTCATTGAATATTGCTTTTTCTCTCACAAAATTCAGAACATGACAACATCTCCACAGTGTCTTGATCAGTCCTCGTCAGAAAGCTTCTTCTTGATAAATGGGAACTAAAATAAACAAATTGGAAAGAGTAATAGAGGTTGGGATTTAATCTAAAATATAGTATCTTCATGAAAACCCTCTCCAAAAGCTCAGGGAACTCTGTGGAAGAGAAGGCAGAATGATTTTGAAAGCCAGGAGAAATGGATGACTTCAAGAAAACAGTATCTTTCAGACACAACAGGAGTGAGGCACATGTGAACTCACAGAGACTGTGGTAGTATACATAGGTCTAGCACAGATTTAAGCTAGATGCGGACTCAGTGGTACAAGGAAAAAATGAACATAAGCTCTCATCTTTAGCCATGGAACTATCAAGTAACCACTGTGCTATTTTTTCTCTCATATGATTATGTGTTAGGAGTTTACAGAGGAGATCTGAATATGCTTGTCAAAAATAATTTAATGGTTTATACCTGAAAAGTTGATGAATCAAATTATATGTCTAATACAAAACAAAAGTGAAATGCATATTGATTAAATACATATATAATTTTCAACAATATTCTCAGTTAAGGGTAAAATGTTAATATTGGATAAATACTTTGCTTTTGATAGAAAGTGTGATAAGTTTCCTTGTAACACCATTGATTAATAATACACTTGTTGAAAGATTGACTCCATGCATAAAATAGACTGGCCTAGAAATTCCTATATACCCCAGACAGGCCTCAAATATTTGGTCCTGCTATTTCTATCTTTCTATCTCCCCATTTCTGGGATTATAGATGTGAATTGCAACTCCTTTCCAATTTTTTTCCTGTGCTTACTAAATAATACAAGGTCTATAATTTCCTTCATATATATATATATATATATATATATATATATATATATATATATGTGTGTGTGTGTGTGTGTGTGTGTGTGTGTGTGTATACATTTACGATTCTCTAATCTGAATCTTGCAAGGTTCTTTGATTTATGTTTTTGCAATTTATTTTCACTCATAGTGAAACATTTTTCTTTACTTTTGATGACAACAATCTCTGACGTGATGTCCCAATTTTTGTAAAATTATCAGTTGTTATAAGAAAGCTGTGCCCCATTCTGAAGAGGTTGTTCTTTTAACATGTTTACCTTGTCTGTAAGACTATCATCACCCAGTTTCAATAGTGCTAATATAAAAAAAAATCACCCAGTTTCAATGTTGCTAATATCAAAATTACCCTAAAATATGCATTTCTGAAAAAAAAACTCTTGACAGTGTTGATTGACAGCCATGATTATATTGAGAATTCTAGATATTTTATTCCCTTGCCATTCTCCCAATTTAGAGGTCTTTTTCAGCTTCACAAGTTGTGGAAAAATACTTATTATTTTCTTTTTTTCATTTTTATTAGATATTTTATTTATTTACATTTATGTGCCATCCTGTTTCCCCATTCCCTTTCCCAGAAACACAATATCACATACCCCTTCCTACTTTTTGCTTTTATACCATTTAATTACATGCAAGCATTGAGGTCAATTTTTGAATGAGGAACTAGCAATACAATAAATGCAAATAATCAAAAAACAAGGAAGAGAGACAATAAACACCAATAAGCAAAGAACAAGCAAGGCAATAAACAAAGTTCTGTGATCACTCCTGTAATCACTGTTTTTTAGGACTTATGAGGATGAGGAAATTATCTGAGTCTATTCTCCCATGCAAGCCCACAGTCATTTTTATGCCTGAAGCCTATGTCTTTTTTCTAGCCTGAGATTTAGATACCTGCCTGAAATTATTTCTTTGTTCTAGCCTAATGTCATATTCCTGCCTGAAGCCAATTTTCTTGTCCTTGGTCAATGTCAGATTCTTGCCAAGCAGCCCCAAAATGCTCTCCACATCCCCCCTTTTTAATAAAGAAGACTGTATGAATGGAAGTAAATCTATTGGGAGACTGGATTTCAAACCAAACACACATAGCTCTAATCATATCTGCTTCAGTGGAATCCAAACAAATGTTGAAGAAAGCATATAAAGAAAGCAGTAGGTGACATGAATCACCAAAATTACAAAACAATACGAAATACACACAAATCAAACTTAACACTTCCAATTCAATAAAACAAACCTGGATGTAGTGGATATGGCAAGTAAGATATGTCGTGATATAATTTCACAGAGAAATGTCTGCATTTTCATCTTTAGATTCAAACTGAAAACACAAAGGAGATTTCATTAAACTGCATGAGCAATGAATGAACACAACAAACTTGTATATAATGTTTCCTCTATTATGTATATATGTATACTGTGCATCCCTCATAGCAGCACATCAACATTCTAAAGATACACTTAATTTTAAGCCATAATGTAAGTTTTAACAAGACTAAAACAATTTTAATGAAACTAAAATCCAGCAAAGAGTAATTACTGGATCTAAATAACTCATTTGAGAATGCACAGTAAACTCTTGAATTAGCATTAATGTATTGAAGAAGTCATTGAGAAAAATAGATTCCTAGAGTCAAATGAAAATGGCAGCATAGCACCCCAGCATCTATCAGATGTAGCTATGTTATGTTGAGAGGAAATTATATAGCTTTGCATGCCTACATTGTAAAACAAGAATGATCAAATTCAGAGAGTTCTCACATAAGTACCTACTGATGAGCCTTACTTTCTAAGGAAAATATCAAGTAAACCAAAGCAGTTAATGGGAAAAGGTGGTAAATATCTGAGCAGATATTATTAAAATGAATATTAAAATAATAGTAAATAAAATTATTCAAAGCTTTTGTTCTTTTAATAGATGGACAACAGCAAGAAAAGCAGAATTACATTAATATATTCAGAGACAGAAGAGAGGGATTTGTAACAGATTCAAATGAAATCCAGGCATTCATTGCATAGTGCTTTGAAATCTTGTACTCTACTAAAGTGGAAAATCTAGAAGAAATGTGTACGTGTCTAAGCACATATGACATAACAACATTAAATAAAAAAGATATTAATAAGCTTCAATAGAACCAATGCAAGCAGTATTATTGAAGTGGTAATAAAAATGTCTCTCAAGAGTGTGGAAGTCATTATGCATAGAAGATTTGTGGGATTCTCCCAGACCTTTAATAGTGACACTAATGTTTCTGGAACTCATCAATGCCATATAAATGAAAGGAACACCACTAGACTTGTTGTATGAGCCAGAATTATTCATATGACAAAATAAAAACAGAAAGGAAAAAAGGAGAGAGAGAGAGAAGTTCCCTGATTCACATAAGGGCACCTACAATTTTTCACAGAAATTCTAGGAATACATTAAGTGAAGTGTATACTAGAACTCAAGTTTGTTTTTATTCATGGTTTAAAGGTTGACTTAAAACCAAAAACACTAACTGCAATTCAGCAAGAAGAGCTTAAGAAGTAGCAATCCTATCATAGTCTTTGTGGGGAGCTGACAGAAGGTGGCTATCATCCTTGCAGCCATCTTGAGCCATATACCCTGACAAGAGACTTGTTTACAATAGCCTAAACAGCTGAGCACACTCTGATAACATCTTGTTTTAGATACCCAGGATCTTCCCTTGGGTGTGTGAGACTTAAAGGTGTGATTTAGAGCCGAGACTTAAAGGAGTGACTTAAAGGTGTAATTTAGAGATAAGACTTAAAGGTGTGACTTAAAGGTGTGGCTTAGAAATGAGACATATAAAAGGTGAAAGGCAGACAGAAGAAATTATTAGACACTTGTACTTGGAAGAGTACTTGAGAAATGAGACTTGAGGCAGGTAACTTGGAACTGGGAAAGAGACTAGCAACCTAGAACTAGGAGAAGGACTTGAGACTTACTACAAAGGAACTAGGATTAGGACCTGAGACTTTTACTAGGAACTAGGGACTTGTAGATAAGAAGAGAGTTTGAAGAATAAACGGCATTGAATCACACTGTCTGGTCTCCATTCTTCACGTCCTTTCTTACTCTCTCTCTCTTGCTGAACCCCGACCCACAGACTGGAGCAGCTTGGGGCAGTTCGGGCTCTAACAGTTTAGCCCCCAAGGCTTTTGACAGTGCAGGTTCCAACAATGACAGTGCAGTTCTCAACAGGTCTCGATAAGTGCGAAAGTTCATGCAAGCTCATGATAAAATCCCTGAAGGGACAAGGAAAAGTAGGATCTTTTCTGAATATAACAAAGAGTATAGGGTATAGTTGAAGGGATCTACATCCCTTTCTGCAGCTTCTGCTGAACAATGGTGGAATACTTGGCTTCTAATTTTAACACCCAGGAAGAGAAAGTCAACTTCTGCTCCTGATTAACTTCATATTAAAGCCTCTTATTCAAACCAACTGCCTTGTTTGACATAATCATGACACATTCTTTTTTACTATGCTATATAAACAAGTTTGTTTTCTCTTGGTGAGAAATATAATAATTCCAAATATGTTATTCTGAGATTAAAAATATAGTTGGGGGCTAGAGAAATAGCTCAGTGTTTAAGAGCCCAGTTTATTTTTGCAGAGGACATGAATTCAGTTCTCACCATTCATGTCAGCTCATAACCATCTGTAACTCTACTTCTAAGAGACCCAATTACCCTTTCTGAAATCCAACAGCAACAATTCATTGCCAACATATGTGCATAGACATACATATAGACAAAACACTCATATCAAAGCAAAAATAAAAACATTTTAAAAAAGCTTCATTCTGAGGGATCACAGTGCTTTTGGAACTCACATTCTTTACAGCAGAGCAGTGACAGTTCACTTTCCCCATAGAAGCTCAGAATAACAAAACATGATGATTTCACAGGGCCAGCCACAAAACCACTTGGCATACACTTAAAACACTCTAGGGAAGTCTTTGCCAATTCTAACTGCCACAGGGTGACTCAAGTGCAGGTGTCCTTTGAGCACCAAGTCAAGCTTTTCTGAGCTTATTTGCATATAAAGACATTAGCTACCCTTCAGATATCTCAGCTCAACATTAAAGGCAGCTTGCCAGTATTCAAGAGGCAGCAGAAGTACAGGTCTCAGAGATGGAGTCTGCTTCCTTGCTGTGTGTATTGCTGGTCTGGGTGCCAGTTGGGAGTGTGTAGTCCACTGTGGTCCTTGCTGATTTTATGCCTCAGTGTCCTGAAGCAAAAAAAAAAAATGAAATTATGGCATTAAATTGGTTTTTGTTTTTTATTCATTTTATGGCTTTTCAGAATGTAGCTCATGACTACTGTTTCAGACACCACATACAATGACTCTACACTAGAATACTTTTTGTAGATCTGTGACACTAATGTGTGTTTGTGTCATTGCATGATCCACTGGGTCATTGTGCTGACCCAGTCTCTAGCCTCTTTGACTGTGTCACTAGGGCAGAGGACCACCAACTTCTTCTGGGCCAGTGAAAGTGTCAGTTCAAATTCTTATAGTTAAATGTCCTGGTTTCAACAGAAACCAGGACAGCCAATCATATTTCTCATTTCTTTTGCACCCAATCTAACAAGTGGGGTCCTTGCCTGCTTCAGTGGTAATGAGTCTGTGACAGATTTTAACTTCATTATTAATTCTGTGGAGGCTGATGACATTGCAATGTATTACTGTTATCAGAGTTGGGATTTTCCTCACACAATCTCTAAGGGTAAACAAAAACTTCATGTGGTGGGTGTGACTCTGTCTTCTTACACACATTTCAACCTTGTGATTTTACAAATCTTGTTTGTAAGAGTGAAGCTATGAAACAGAGGTTTCTTAAACTGATGTTTGTCCTGTTATGCATGCTTTATACTTTTTTAATTTGCTTCCTTATATATTTCAGTCTCAAAGCATTTGTGTGTGTGTCTGTTCAATGAAGTATGTAGATAATCATTTTAAACTTACAGTTTAAAATTTTCATTTTAAATTTTCCACGGTTACTCAAAACTAATCAGTGCCATGAATATTCAAAGTGGTTTGTGTCCTGCAGACACAAACTAAAATTTTTTACTCTATTTTGACATTTCCAATTTTATTTTCTTAAAATTTCAAAAATTATTTTTCTGTGGTCTACACAGTCCAGTCTCCAGCAGGTGAATTACTGCTGAGCGTCTGATCTGCATTTCTGTGTTCATTATAAATGCTCACCCTTGGTCTTGGGCTCATCACTTGTTCTTTTGTCTTGTTTACATTCCGGTTTTACTGTCTTTTTGTAAGGGAACTACAAAAATCTCTCTGGAAATCATTATCTAGTGCTCCATGATTCTGAACTTAAAATACACCTGCCACTTTTTTCAGACTGCAAGATTACATGACACCTGGACCAGTTCCTTTCTTTTTCTATTGGTTTTATCATTGCAGGCATTGTGAACTCCAGAGGCCCAAGAATACACAGCCATGCTCATATGAGGCTTGTTTCCCAGACACCATTCATTTCTTCATGAGCATTGTTTTGGTTTCTGAATCCTCCCATTATGATGTGAAGAAGCTCAAGAGAATGATCCTTAGCAACTTTTTCAGATATAAGTTTCTAAGTTTTTCAAATTTACAGTCCTGCTTCAGGATATTGAAATTGTATTGTATAAGTTTCCTATTGCTGCATGATAAGTTAATACATGTGCAGTGACTTACAACAATAATACCTTTCATCTGTGTGGGGTTTGTCTGGGTCTGCTCCTCAGAATCTTATTTGTTGCAATCAATGTTTTATCAAGATTAAAGTCGCATCTAGATACTCAACAGATTCTCTCAGGCCCATGCGGAAGTTGACAAATCTTTTAAAAAGAGTTTTATTTCATTCCCAGGATGACTTTGCAAATCTCCTGACTCAGAATTAGAAGTCAAGGCTAATCTGTTAAATGATTTTCAAAGTTACTGACAGAACTTGTAGTAAAAAAATCATGAAAGATATAGATAATTTCAGACTACTACTAATTAGCTGACTCTAGGTGAATTTGCCAGAGCTCTATCTCTAAACACAGCCAGTTTTCAAGTATTCAAATTCACAGTGAGCCTTTCCTGAAAGAAATCTATATAGTGAGTCACAAAGAAAAATCTGACACATTGATGTAATTACCCTTTTTACTATGGCAGGACCATATTCATTGCATTTATCACTTTTGTTAGCCATAGGTTTATTTAAATTCTTATTATTGTGAATAGTGAAGCAATAAACATGGGAGCAGGAGTATGTCTATTTAATGATGATTTGCATTTTTTCAGGAATATACTTAGTTCAGGTCTAAATGAATTATATGGTAGTTCCATGTTTTGTGAGGAATGTCCACATTTAAGTCCTTTGTTTCTTATCAGTTTGCTTTGATAGCATATACTGCTAACTCTTTTTTATAGTCACGTCCATGATTTCTTATCTATTAATTATTAGGTGAAATACTATTAATGTTTTTTTTCTGTATCACTGTCTAAAAAATTTGAAGAATCAGTAAGTCACAAAATATCATCTAGAACTCACTAACAGTTCAGAAGAACATAGGGTTTTGATATTCTGGAACTTTCTTTACATTTATTCTTATCTATTTATTTAGAAAAGTTAGAATTATGTTTATTCTTCTGCTCCAAATTTCCATGCTGAGGATGGTATAGCTGAAAGTACTATTAAGACTTAGCATGGATCAATCTGTTTCCCCTGGGCACAGAGCTCAGTTGTAGATCTGTGATTATTCCTCTCTTTCCAGTTCAAGCAATTTTCTATGATATCTCCAAAACAAGTAACATTTGATGGAAGTTAGACCATCTAAGTACCAAGATTTTAGGCTATAGCATTATATACAGAGATTGTGTGCCTTTTATCCCATAATAAATGACCACATACTTAGCTTCCATTCTTCTAGTTTTAAGTAATAAATAAAAAATAAATAAATATTAATTTACAGATATACATATATATAGTTATAAATACAAGTAATATTAGATATAAGCATACATATATGTATGAATATATGTATGTATGTGTGCATGTGTGTGTGTTCCTTGAACCAGTGCCACTGAGCCTGTCAAGAATCCCAGAGTATATCTTCAACACATTATAGATGAGAAGCTAGGTCTATACTGTCCTGGCTGTGTACAACTTCAAGAAACTTAGAAGGCTCTGATTTGTCTTGAAAGGGATGGCATTCTGGTCCCTACTGATGATACCTAGAGATAACAGAATATGAGTCATCCCTGTATCTTCAGAGGATTCTGAAGTATGATAGACCAATGTGAATTCATGTGAAATTTTTATTCATTTAACCATTTTATTATTTTCTTACATTTTATGCTAACTGTTGGTGGTTTGTTTTGCACACCCACAATATCCAATTTAAAAATACAATACAATATTTTCATGCAATAAAAGACCCCCTAATATTTTCTCATGGCAATTCACTTTTTGTACATGACAGTCATCACTAGAGCACAGGTCCTTTCTTATTGTGGCACCCCTCTCACAAATGCAATTTTCTGTTCCAACTTACAGTATAACTCTTCTCATCTCACATATGAACAGAAGACACACAAGAAGCAACATGGTCCTACAGCTCATTGCATGCTGCTTTTGTATCTCTGACCTCACATTGGATCCAGAGTATTAACACCCAAACTATGCAGAAGGAACCTCATTCTGAAACTCAGATAGTTTGACAAGAGCTGAAATGATTAGATTTCTTCTAATTCATGAAGAGAAGTGTCTCCCTGGTTATTCATATGTAAATATTCCAGTGGGTAATGTGATACAGGTAAAGCTCAGTGGAGCGTATATAATCTATTACGTGAGTCACTGATATAAATTTCTTTTCTTCTTTGGAAGAAACCCCCCCCAAAAAAGTTCATGAACTATTCCTTTCTGAGTTTGGTGTTATGCAGTTCCTCTTTTCTTTCTTTAGCTCTTATCTTACCTGGAATCCAGAGCATTACCCCCTGATGTATGCACAAAGAAGCTCATTCTGAGAATCCAAACAGTCGAGCCAAGAGAAGAACTGGGTTTTCTTCTAATCCTTGAAGTAAAGGGCCTCTTTTGGGAGCCTTATGCAAGTTTCCTAGTGAAATGATATGGAAAGAACCAAGAGAGCAGACAGTCTATTACATGAAGTATTGGTATAAATTGCTTTCTTTGTATGGGAGAAAACAAAAAAGTTCATGCTACCCAGAGCAGTAGATGAATACTGCCCCCTTCTAGTTAGCACAAATAAAAGAAAATCTAACATTTATAAAAACTTTACAGTTTCTGTAATTTATGTGACAGATTGCAAATTCTTTTAGTTCTTCTACTACCCAGTGAAATAAAAGAAGTATAGAAATATGTGTTAGAGGTAGTCCTTTAGTTAATATAGTGAATAGCATTTTAAAAAACATAATAAAGAGGCACCATGTGTGTATTGTATGACATTCTAAGAGACAATATGACAGGAAATTCCACGATCTTCTGGCTTTTACCTTTTCTTCCTTCTCTTTAATGTTCCCTGAGCCTTAGATGTAGGAAGGTTTTGTAGATGTATCTATTGGGACTGGACCACACCACTAAATTTAGATTGATTATGGTATTCTATAATGCTTTGCATCTGCTTCAGAGAGAGGTTTCCTTGATAAGGTATGTGGCTAATCATCTGTGGTATAATAACAAAATATTTAGCAGGTAGTTATGGAGTATTATGGCTTAGTAAAGTTAAAGATTAGATTCTCCTCGAAAATCAATAACATCACTAGCCCTGGGTATTTGGCTATGTTTGAAGTACCAGGCATTATTTCCCTCTTGTTGAATAAGTTCAATTTCAAAGCTGTTGGTTACCATCAAGGTGTACATGACATCACTGTCCACTGAATTTTAAAATGCAATACTGGTGTTTGTGGTTCAAAAGTTCTGTGGCTGGGTAGAAATGTTGATTACTTTGGAAGCTTGCATGGTGCCTTCTGGTATCATGAAAGGAAATCCTCAGGAAGGAGGCATTCATGTCAGTTCTAGTCAAGGTCTTCTGCCACATGTGTCTGCAGTACAGTATCACCTGTGAAGCATTTACTGAAACCTCAAGAATACAATATATAATTAGGTTTAGAAGAGAAAAATTAAGTATTAATAAGTAATAGGAAAATTAATTTTAAAACACTATTGGTATTGTATAATATTACTATTTATTAAAGGTGAACTAAAATCTCCATGTTAGAGATATGAGAGTTGCTACTTGTTTTTTAAAAAGAAGTGAATGTTGTCTAATATTTAATTTCATAATGTATAAAACAGCATCAACATATTTCAGAGTTGGTATATAATGTAATATTATAAACATCATTGCTCAGAGACCTACTTCACATAAATATATAGCAGATAATGGCAGAAATGTGCTTATGAGGCATTCCAGGAATTTCTGAAAATTTTTTCTAATCCCAAGCTAAAATTCATTTAACCACTTTTTAAGTAGCTCAAGTAAGAAACTCAAAGAGTAACACCCTTAGTTAAACATTGTAACATTGTATAGCTCAATGAGATATGAAATTAATATTCATACATGAGGAATATTAATAGGTGATTAATTACTGTGTTTTTATCAGAGCAGAAATCTTAGTATGTAGAGTAAAAATGATTTGATGCATAACATATAATAGTCTAAAATCTAATAATATTTATATGTGAGGAATATTAGTAGGTGACTAAATTATTGTGTTTTTATCAGAGCAGAAATCTTTGTATGTACTGTAAAAACAATCTGATATATAACATATAATAGTCTGAGATCTGAGCTAAGACCTCATTTGCAGTGTGACATGATGTTAACATGCATAGCGCCAAATGTGCATGTTGTAGTTTCAGAACCACAACTACAGTGAAATCTCAGAATGCAATACAGGAAAGTATACAATCTCAGAAACATGTTAAATTCATTTTATATCTGATTTTCAATTACTTCTTGTTGATATGCATTCAGAAATTTTTTTCTTTTTTACTACATATTTGCTTTATTTACATTTCAGATGCCATTCCCTTTCCCCATAACCACCCCCAAGCAACCCCCTATTTCATTCCACCTCCTCCTCTTTGTTTTAATTTTAATCACATGCAAGTGTTAAGGTCTGCCTTAGGTTGAGGAACTAGCAATACAATAGATGCAATATTCAAGGAACAAGCTAGACAATAAACACAAATAATCAAAGAACTAGCAATTCAATTAATAAAGTTCCTTGATCACTCCTGTGATCATTGTTTCTAAAGCTTAACAGGATGACCAGAATATGTGAGCTTATTTCCTTGTCCTAGACAACTGTCATTTTCATGTCTGAAGCCTACTTCTTTGTTGTAGCCTAATATTTAGATTCCTGCGTGAAATTACTTCTTGTTCTAATTTAATTTCATATTCCTGCCTGAAGTGTATATCCTTGTCCTTGACCAATTCAGATTCCTGCCAAGCAACCCATTTCCTTATTTTTTGGCCAAAGTCAAATTCTTGACAAGCAACCACAAAGAGTATCTGCCTCTCCCCCTTTTTTTATTTCATTAACGAGACTGAGACTGTCTTAGATCCTTCTGAGAAGAATACCTTCTTACCAGTTGTGGACTATGCATTATCAAAATCAGTGTCTTAGGTTGGAAAGGCTCTGTGCAGAATGTTACCATCCTTGGCTTGCCAGGCTGTTAATTTAACAACTCTGGCTGAGGATCTATTTACAGTTTTAAGCCATGTACTTTGGCTACCAACATGTTGATGTTGTTAAACACAAGCTTTAACACAATAGGCAAGAATAAAATATTTCCAGGATGAAAAGGGCTATCATGGTCAAGCTATTTATGCCATTTTTGAAGCTTGACCAAAAGAGAAGTACTGACCTCAAGCCATGGGTAATTTTATCAGCAATATCTGCTGCATCAATGCTAAGCAGAGAAGCATTTGTTAGATTCATGAGCTCACTAAACAATGTTAAGACACACATAGATGTGTTAGAATTATGCCAAATAGACTGAAAGTGTCTTTAATTTTTTTCCTAATTATAATGACTATCATGGTAAATTTCAGAGGTAACATGAATCCAATGGTACTTGGCATGACACTCAAGATGGCTCCTTTCTCTTAAAATCTGCACCTCCTTCCAATAATTTGAATAGGATAAAGAACATCAATCTGTTTGTACAAATGCCTATCTAATTCCTCTTGTTTACTCAACACATTAGTAACATTTTTTGCTAAATGATTAATAAAAGTAGCTGTCTTACCTCCTTGTGTCAAAGCAATTGCAGAAGCAGTGTTGCTAGCAATTAATGTAATTAAAGCCCACTATCCTCTTGCTTCTACTTAAAGCCTGAATCACTTCTTCCAGTACTTGCAGGCCTTTTTCAAGGTCATTCAGAATCTTTCATTCCTGGGAATTTCTGATGGTCTATAGATTCTGTTACATGATCCACAGATTTATTATGTGATTCCTAGTACATATGTTTCTGTAAAAAGGCAAACTTTGTCAGTGTGGGCATCAGCATTAGATTGCAGCATGAGTTATAGAGGAATTCTTGCTTATTTACTCTCCCCTCCATTTTCTACTTTTCATAGCCCCACATCAAACACTAACATTTGGAATGTTAGTGTTAGGTTTCTATTTGGTCTACATTTACAATGACATTAAAACCCTTATAAGCTTATAGTTAAATGTGAATGCCACATGAATTCATAGAGTGAACTCTTGGCCTGACTTTGCTTTCTGAATGATGTTCAGCTTAGAAACTATAGTTCAAAAGTTTGCAGTACTTTCCTTTGACATCAGAATGTGAGTGGCTTTGGAATTTTGAAAATTTGGGCCAGTGTTATATAAAATTGGTAAAAAATTTGTCAATATCATGTTCTGATTTTCATTTGTTACCTCTCCCTTCTCTTCATTTTTTCTTTTCCCCTTCCTATAACTGTATTTCCTTCCTTTATTTTCCTTCACTCTCCTCTTTCTCTTTCTCATTTCTTTCATTTTTTCCTCCTCCTTTCCCTTTATTCCTTTTGTCCTTCATCCTTTATATTTTCACTTCCTTTTCCCAGCTTCCTTCTTTGTTGCTTTCTACTGTTATACATGATATTATGGTGTAATTTTCTATAGATTTGTTATTGTGAATTAGTTCTCCTATCATGTCTTTGAACTAACTTAAGCATGCATTTGATTGTGAACTGAAGCCTGTGATTAGAGAATCTAGATATTTAAGGTTTGAGAGTTCCAAGTTGGACCATTAGCTTCTATGTTGATTTCCATCCATAGATTCCTTACACTCTCTCATGGTATTGGATGTTAAATGTTACCAGCCACTCTCACATGGTACCATGCTGTTTACTTCTACATTTGATGACTGCTCTGCATGGTCAACACAGGCTGTTCACATTCTCAAATTTCATAAACCAGACCTTTTCTGTGAACATTGAGGCACATCAGACATGGGAATCTGAGGCAGGGGAATCACAAGATGGATTCACAGGCCTAGGTCCTCATATCATTGCTGTTCTGGGTATTTGGTGACAAATTTAAAAGTATTATAATCTTTCCATAGTAATAGGTTTCTAGAGAAACCTCACATAACTATAGAATCACTGGGGAAAAATTGCTATTCCTTCATGAACTCAGTAGGATACAGGCTTCATCATTATAAAAGTACTTTTTCAGAGACAGGGTCTGTATACATATCTCTGGGTGTTCTGGAATGTACTATGCTGACTAGGCTATCATCAGCTTCAGAGACATTTTATTGCCTCTGCCTCCCAAGTGCTGAGATTAAAGATTTGTGCCAGTATACCTATCTCAGAAAAGACATTTTTAATGTCAATGTTTATGTTATGAAGTCTTTGAATGTAATTATATGTAAAACAGTTATCTCTTTTCAATTATGGGTTCCCATGATAAACCAGTCTCCATCATCCATGGCTGTGCTAGTGGGAGTGAGGGTTTCCTTTAGCTCTAATCTGTCTGAACTTTGTTTGGTAGTTGTACCCAGAAGGACCAGTTGGCCTGCATCAAAAGAAAGCAAAGCAGCCTGTAAAGTGTTGATCTTCTGGACATCCATTAGAACTCTGGTGTGCTTGGTCCCTCCATAGACTGTTGATTTAGGACAGATTTCATTCTCACCATGAAGACTACCCATGGAAGACCTAGAAGATTATTATTGTTTATGACATTACAGCACTTCTTCCACGGTTCTTGAGCCTCCAACACAAATCTCCTCTCTGAGCCTCACTAGCTTTCTTCACCACACTCAGCCATGGACACTTCCTTCATCTGAATAACAACCAGTGTGCCTGGCACATTGGTAAAATGTATAAAACTCAGCAGGAGATTAATAACCACAATGTGTTCCAGATCCTTGAAGCAAAATACAGTGAAGTTCTCTGTGTAAGTTTGCTATTTCTTCTGTCTTAAAAAAAAAAAAGTTCATCCTTTTGTAGTTCTCAAATTCAGAAGTCCAATACAAGACTCAGTGGTTTGACATTAAGAGGTTGGCTGCTTACAATTCAATGTGAGGCCTTTAAAAATAAATTATAATTTTTTGTAAGTAATGTGTGAATGTTTTGCATGCAGTAACCACAGATACCTGAAGATGGCATTGTTTTACAGATGCTAAGAGACGTGGTTATTCTTCCAGAGGACCCAGAACTGAGTCTCAAAATCCACAAGGCTAATATCTGTAACCCAGTTCCAAATGGAAAGGAAAGAGAGGATAGTGAATAAGGGGAGGGGCAGGAGAAGGAGAAGGAAGGGGAGAGGAGGTGAGACACAACCAGAACAAGTGATGCTTTTCAAAGACATATTTCTGATAACCTGCCTCTTCACACTATTCTTCACTTTTGCTTTCCATTGCCTCCTGATAATGTCATTTATTATATAATGCCAAGGAATTAATGTAATTCTTGGTCAGAAACATCATGATACCTTCACTTCCCAATAACTACATTTACCCAATGGGAACCAAGATTTTTACATGCCACTTTTTGGAAGATAATTTGTAGACAAACCATTACAAATTACTGTACTCTAGGTGACATTTAGCACTTAATCAAACACGTTTAATTATTAAATGCAATGAGTAACTAACCTATGTTCTAAAAGAATCAGAACATGACTATAGTCCCTTAGAAAAACTGTCTGAACTTAGGTAATTTTCTGCAGAGAAGTAAATATCTCTATTAATTACATGAAACATATGCGTTATTCACAGAAGATGTAGGTAGTAATGAAGTTCAGTTTGAATCATCCTCAGTAATTTCCTAGAACATTATAGAAAACCATTATACAGAGTTTCTTTGTACATACTACCCAAAAAGGACAGAACATGTCATTCTTCAATGTTGATATTTCTATTATGGTTTCGTAGAGTTCATATTTGTGTGGTTTCAGGAATATTTAGGCAGATGGCAGTGAACAAAATGAGCACTGTAACACACCACTGCCATGACCAGGATATCAGCCCAGGATCTCAGGCCACGAGCTTGATGGGAATATTTCATCTGTATAAAGCACTGATACACTAACTATATGACCATGAAAGGCAGCCTGATTTCTGGTTGGACTAGGTTTGAAACCCCCATGACCCAGCAGGTGATCCCTCAGGGTTCCCTGATAAGGATAGTAACCATTCCTCAGGCTCCTAGACTCTAAGCTTTTGACCTAGACAGGAGGCCACAGACCTTCATAAATCTGTGTCTATTATTCACATAGGACAATGCCCACTAGTGTCTCCATAGGTAGAGGCCACAGACCCTCAAGACAGTTCTCCATATTAATGAGATACCTATCAGCTAGAGAGGCATAGCCAATCAAATATTCATCCCAGACCCTCCTCCTTGCAAAAGGTATTTAACCTCCTGCCTTCCTAGAGAATATGGGGGTATAGTTTTTATCTATGTTCCGCCATGAAAATAAATGTCTTAAGACCATGGACTGTTTCTCTTCTTTGGAACCATCCATGGAGAACATCCACAGAGCCTCTGCCACCTAATCTCCCACTAACGACATTTCTGTGATCTCAGCCATGGAAATCATCAGCAACCCAAGCCAAGGGAGCAGTTGCCATACAGTCAAGAAATGCTCTCATCCCTATGGGACACAACTGGAGTTCATCTTTTCCCCTATCTCCTTCAGCTGAGAGCAAATCCAGCCAGTATGCACCAGCTTTGTTTTTGGCCCTTCTGTGTCCCCTAAGGGCATCTGGGGGCCCAAGAGCCTGAGAACCAGTTGGTCCTCTGGTTGAGAGACTCCCAAGCCAAGTACTCTGGCTCCCCACGGGATTTCAGACCATACTTTCTCACTCATGGAGTGGAGTCCCGCAACTTCACATAGCCCGATGTCTGCTAGCAGCATGGAGTAAGCACAGTTAACTTCATGTCTCTCTGAGCCTCAACCATAGCTCCTTAAGTGGGAGCAGACACCAAACCAACATATCAACTGCCCCCCACACACTACAATCCAACATCTAACAGCATGTGGTTCAGTGATTTCTCTATTTTTAAGTAACAAATGACGATTAACTTAGCAGTTCATCATGCCTGCACCCTCCATGACTTGGAAAGGTGTGCAGGGATTTCTATTTAGGGTCATTCTAAGTTTAAACCAAGAAGCTTTTATGCATGCATCTATTTTAATTTAATTAACATATTTACTTATTTTGCATCATAGTGCCTTTATAATGAAAGCTGGTATTGGATATCTGTCCAATGTCAAGTACTGTGTAATATGTTTTTCTGATTTATCTTTCCCTTAGTATAAATGTATACATATTTATACATGTATATTTGAATATATATGTAATGACAATTAAAAAGAGACCATGAATTTGAAAACAAGTAAGAAAGTCACAATTGGATGCCAGGTAGATCAGTAGTTTAGGAAAATATCATTGTTTTGGTTGGTACCATGCCACATTGTACTGGGCTTGCAGCTCATGGTAACCCTTTCTCCTTCAGACACAAGGATTTGGAAAATGGCCATTACAAGGTTCCCTAAGGCACCTGCAATCATAGAGAATGAGGATACACATATGCACAAAAAGATTTCAAGGGAGAAATGTTGAAATTTTAAACGCCTTGGGGTGGTATAGTTGGGTCCTCATGTAGTACTGTGTCCATTTTTCTGAGGAATCACCAAACAGATTTCCAAAATGGTTGTACCAGTTTGCAATCCCACCTAATGGAGGAGGGTTTCTCTTTCTTCACATCTTCACCAGCATCTGCTGTCACCTGAATTTTTTATCTTAGCCTTTCTGACTGGTGTGAGGTAGAATCTCAGGGTTGTTTTGACTCGCATTTCTCTGATGACTAACAGCAGGTTGTTGAACAGTTCTCTAGGTGCTTTTTGATCATTCAGTATTCTTCAGATGAGAATTCTGTTTAAGTCTGTTACCCATTTTTTTAAAAATGTTATTTAGTTCTCTGTAGTCTAACTTCTTGCTTTCTTTGTATATATTGGATATTAGCCATCTATTAAATATAGCATTGGTAAAAATCTTTTACAAGTCTGTTGGTTGCCATTTTGTACTATTGTAAGTGTCTTTTGCCTTACAGAAACTTTCCAATTTTTTGAGGTCCCATTTGAGTATAGTTGATCTTAGAACATAAACCATTTGTGTTATTTTCAGGAATTTTCCCAATGTGCCCATGTGTTCTAGGCTCTTCCCTACTTTCTCTTCTATTTGATTAAGTGTATCTGGTTTTATGTAGAGGTCCTTAGTCCACTATGAGTTGAGCTTTGTACAAGGAGATAAGAATGTATCAATTTACCTTCTTCTATATGCTGACATCCAGTTGAAACAGCAAAATTTGCTGAAAATGCTATCTTTATTCCACTGGATTATTTTTAGCGTCTTTGTCAAAGACCAAGACATAATGTTATTGTGCATGCAAGACTATCAGAGATTAGGAGTAGAATGACTACCTTTTGTGGTTTTCTTTGCTAATACATATAAACAGCTTTAAGCCAAGAACTACCAGAAGTGTTGGTTAGTTTAATTTGAACTTGACACAAGCTACCATCATTTGGGAAGTGGGCATCTTAATTAAGAAAATGTCCCTATGAGATTGTTCTCTAGGAAAGAGTGTCAGACATTCTCTTAATTAATGATTAATGTGTGAAGGTCCAAACTACTTTGGATAATGTTATGTCCCACTCACCCTGTATAGGTGGTTATTAGTTATATAAAATAGGATGAGCAACCTATAAAGTAGAAGCTAGTAAGATGTATCCCTCTATGTCTTCTTCTTGAGGTCCTGCCTCCAGGTTTGTGTCTTCAATTCTCACCTGATGATCCTCAATTATGGAGTATGGAGTGTATATTTAAGCTTAAATAAACCCTTTCATCCTAAACATGCTTTTTGTTATGATGTTTTATTATAGCAATAATAATCTAAAACAATGACTATCAATTCCTTTTAGCATTGAAGCAAACACCAGAGCAAGCTTAAGAGAATTGGCTTTTTTTTTTTTTTAAACAAATGAACCATAAAAACTATGAAAACAAGTATTTAAAATGTCCTTTTTTCTTTATTTAGTGAATCAAAGTCCACAAATATGTTCAAATCAAACAAACTTCGCAAGGAGAAGATAGAGTCTCTCTCTCTCTGTCTCTCTCATATAAATCCAATATCCTGTTATAAGCAGGAGGAGGATGAAGAGGAGGAGCAAGAGGAGGGGGAGGAGGAGAAGAGATATGCTTGATTGTGCACATGAAATATCTGGTGAATACTTTTATATTTACTGTTTAATTGTCTGTGATTCTAATTTGCATATACAGATACATTTTATATGCATGTATACATCTATGTATTCATACATTTTACACATATATCTGGTTAATCAAAACATTTCTTTTTGCAATCAATCTTTTAAAAATTTGTTCTTTTAATTTTTAATACAAGTTTTGGAAAAATATATAAGTTCAGAGGTTTGAGTGATAATAAAGAAACTGAGTTTGGGGACTAAAAAATAGCAGAGTAGGAGAAAACTTTGACACAATGCTTACAAACTTCTAATTATCTTAGAGTTTGCTTCTTATTCACAGAATCTTTCTTCTACATGCTCAAAACATTTCTAATGGAAATGTTTTCTTGAGATCATCAGAGAGATAGACATAGAACAATATTTATTTCTAATATTTTAAGACAACATTATTGAGTGAAGCTTGAGGTAGCCTAAAGCTTGATTTTCACCCAAAATGGCTTTGACCTCATGATAATCTTCCTGTCCTTATGTTCTGGTAGAGTCATTCCTATGAATCTAGATAAAGAAAGGATAAGTTTTTTGTTATTTTTTTCTGAATGAATATAGAACATTGTCTTTTCTCATGGATATTGAGTAGTCAGTTAGTGTCTGAAAATAAACTCTGTGCTACAGCAAAAAGGATGAGTTCAGTCTTGTAAACTCTCAGGCTGATTTGCATGTGATATTGACATTCCCTAGTGTCCATACACTTTGGCAATTATAAAAGGAGGTTGCTTCATATAACATTCTCAAATCATCAAATTCTGATTTTCTGACTCCAAAGCTGTAAGTTAATTTAAGTTGTATTCAGTCACACGTTTGTGGTCCATTTTTAATGGCCACCTGAGCAATCTAATACACCTTCTCTGTACTATGGTAATGTGATTCATGGAAAACAGTAACTAAGGTGATTTTGCCTTTTTAAAAAATATTTTGAGACTTCACCTCCTGTTTTATATACATGAATGTTTTCTGTCTGTACATCTATGGGCCATCTATGTGCAGTGTGCATGGAAGCCAGAAGACAACATTGTATCCTCTGAGGCTACAGTCACATATGGATATGAACCTCCATGTCAGTCCTGGTAACTGAATCCAGGTCCACTGGAAGATCACTCTCAACTACTGTACATTTTTCTCAAGCACCTCTATTTTGCTTTTAAGAATCATATGTACAGTGATAATGTCATCTGTCTAGAGTTTCCAGTTTCTCTCCCTATATATTGTGAGGAACATGTATTTAACTGCATGAGTCATTTTCACCTTTAGGGCCTTTGCTTTCCATCTGTCCAAACTGAATGAGCATCATTCTATGACATGAAAACACACTCAACTCACTGCAGCTGTCACAAAACAGTGTGGAAAGTTCAGCGAAGATCTAGAACACATGACAGCTTTCTAGACTCTGAGACAATTACTCATCTGCCATTTACTTGTCCTAGACATTGGGAAATTCTTAAATACACATAGTTGAACTTCTTCATATGATGTTATCTTAGCAATTTCTTAGTCAAACTTGAAGTGTTATTCAGAAATAATGTAATGTTTTATGCCTGAAATACATCTAGATAATTATCTGTTTAGTAAAATAGACAAAGGAGGGAAGCACATTGATCTACATACAGACTTAAAGTTCAAGATAAATTAAGTGCTTTGCTTTGGTAATAAAACACCAGTTGGCTCACACTCTGGTTACTGGATATATTTTTGAGAACTTTCCATATGATGTAGATAGAACTGAGCCAGGGATTGAGTGGACATAACTGACTGCCTTCTGTCATGCTCCTCCTGCTTCTTTTTGCTCTGTTCTGTCATTATAGATGTGTATCCCCATTGCCTAGGGTGTGTTCTATTTAATTTTCTGTTCCCCATACTTGACATATAACATTTTAATTTACCTCATACATATAGTTTTATAATTACCAATCATAAACCATTGTATATCCATTCATTTGTATTATTAGTAACTTTTTATTCATATCCAAGTTACCTTTTTTGTTTTAATGCCAAAAATTGCTAATGCCAAGTAGTTCACTGGTCCTAAAAATTGTCTTTAAAATTATTTGACAACTTGTTGTGGGTATTTTGATGCCAAATATAAAATTAAAAGGCATGAGAGAAGTGTGTGTGGAAATTTTGAATAAACAGGCAAATATCATATGGCATCCTATTGTAAAACTTAGTTTCTTTTTTTTTCTTTCATTAATTTAGTATTTATTCACTTATACTCTAATCACAGCCCAATCTCCCTTCTTTCCTCACAGTCCCACATTTAAAAATTCTTCACCATATTACCTGCCTCTTTCTGAGAGAAGTCCCCTTGTGTACCAACTTGCCCTGAAATATCAAGTTGTAGTTTTCTCCTATTGAGGCACAACCAGATAGAACAGCTAGAATACGGGATCTAATGGCAGACAACAGAGCCAGACAGTCTTTGGTCGAATTTTTAGAAGACCTGTGTGAAGATCAAGTTGCACTTCTGCTTCAAATGTGTAAGAGTTCTAGGTCCAGCCACTTTCACACTCTTTGGTTGGTGGTTCAGCCTCTGAGACACCATGGGCCCAGGTTATTTGGCTCTGTAGGTATTCACTCCTCTGCTCCAGTTTGTCCCCAATGGTTCCACAAGGCTCTCTGAGCTCTGCTTGTTGTTTGATCATGGGTCTCTACATCTGCCTCCATCTCCTGCTGGATGAAGCCTCAATAAAAGTACTTAAGAACAGTAACAAACAGAATGTATAACAAGATTTATTAGAGTTCAAAAAAAAAAACTCTCAGGGAATCCAATGGGGCTGCAAGAGAGGAGGAGGACAGGCATGTCCCCTATGATAAAGTTGGCTTCTTGGAAACAGGTATCTTCCCTCCACAGTGCTTCAGCCTTCAATACAAACCTCTTCTGAGGTTTTCACCAGCTCTCTGTAGGACCCAGCCCTGGAACTGCACTTTTACTCCATCTACTGAAGAGCCCAAAATGCCTGGTTAACTGATGAAAAGGTGCAGAGGTAAATGGAAGTTAATGGTTGTATGCCTCTGCCTTAGTGTCTTTATTGCTGGAAAGCATCACCATGAAGACAGCAACTCTTATAGGGAAACAATTCATTGGATATGGATTACAGTTCAGACAGTTAGTCCTTTATCATAATGGTGAAAAAAATCATGGCTGAATGTAGGAGATTATGGTGCTGGAAAAAAATCTGAAAGTTTTCTAATCAGGTTTGCATATAGCAGGAAGAGGGTGAGACACTGACCCTGGATTCAAAATTTGAGAACTTAAAGTCTACACCCAATGATATACTACCTCCAACAAAGCCACACCTACACTTGCAAGGCCATATTTTCTAATAGTATCACTCTTTAATGATCAATTGGGGGAATTTTTTTCAAACCACCACAGTCTTTTCATCAATTTATATGAAAGGTCCTTATACCAAACGAATGTAAATGTCTCTGTAGTAGTTTTCTATTTCTTCTGCTATTACTTACTAAAAATACCTGTGAAATAAACATAAGAAGTTCATTAATTTATGTTTATGGAGGTCAGCTTTCTAACAATAGATTCAACGAGCTGATATAGGGAGCCGACATTCCTATTTGGAGGATCTAGAAGGAGTCATTTCTTTTGTTTTCTTGAATTCCTACAGAGCTTCCAAACTCTCTAGCTGGTGGTCCTTTTCTAGAATTTTCTTTTTAAAATTATATTTACTCATATATATTTATTATATACAATGTTGAGTTTCATAAAATCAACTTTTTTTCACATATATGACATATAAGCTAGCCAGCACTACACCCCTCCTGACTAGTTTTTAGGTTACCTTGACACACAAGCTCAAGTCATCTTAGGATGAAACCTCAATTGAGAAAATGGATTCATTTGATTGGTCTATGGGCATGCCTGCAGGATATTTTATTAATTATTGATCAATGGAACAAGGCTCAGTGAGTCCAGTGTGGAGAAGCCCACACCTAGGTTTATGGCCCTGAATTATAAAAGAAATCAGGCTTTGCAGGTCAGAAGGATCAGCCAGTAAGCAGTACTCTTCTATGACTTCTACATGAGTTCTTGCTCCTGGGTTATTGCCCTGTTTGAGTTATTGCCACCAGTACTATCAGTGAAGGGCTGTTATCTGGAAGTGTGAGCAGAATAAATCATTTCCTCTTAAGCTGCTTTTGTTCATGATCTTTCAACACATTAATTATAACCTTAACTAAGATACTTGTTTTCCTCTTTCTCTCTGTTCTATGTTCCCTCTGACACAAGTTTTCTTCCCTCTAATAATTTCCCTTTTAGAGACACAGAAACAAAGACATAAACACAGAGGCAGACACAGACCTGCACACACACACACAAACAGACACACACACACACACACACACACACACACACACACCCCAATATATGGAGATCCAGAAATCTCACTCCATAATAACAAAGGATGTCATTTTGTGTTGATAGACTATCTTCCTGCATTTATACCTCTTTTTTTAATGAGTAAATTTAAGATTTATGAAAGGGAAAAACCAAGGCCTCATGTAAACAATATCCTAAAACAATTTATGTATTCCTTAGAAACAAATTGGTCAACTAGCTTTAGAGGAAATGCATACAGCAGAGGATGATGGTCTTATGGGCCACATACAATTGGTGATGTTCAGTGTGTGTCCCCTTACAATTATAATATCCTCTTGATGGATTGTCCCATTTTACTAGTCTTCTATTGTAATAAAACACCATGACCGAGGCACCTTGTAAATAAAGGTTCATTTCTGCTTTCAGTAAGAGTACATGATGACAGAATGGAGGTAGCAAGCAGAAGATATGTTACCTGGAGCAGACTCTGTGGGCTCACAACTAGATCTCTATGTATGCATATATGTATGTATGTATGTATGTATGTATGTATTATGTATGTACATATGTATGCATATATGTATGTATGTATGTAATATATAAGTATGTGTGTCTCTATATGTAGATACCATGTGTGAATCCTAACTGGAGGTAGGGATGGCTGAGAATCATGTAAGTGCTTAAAATCAATGCTCAGTCCTCTGTAAGACCAACAGGTGTTCTAAACCTGCAAGATGTCTCTGAAGCCATACATGTTCTTTTTAATGTTTCTCTTTCTTTTACTTCTATGTTGCCTGTTTCTGCCCACACTTCATTTTCCTCCCATTCCAAACTTCTGTTTCCTCTTCCCCCTCCTATTTTCTTTCCCTCTATCTTCTTCTTCTGTTTCTTTCCCTTTCTTTCCATTTATTGTCCTATTCACTATCTTATTTCTTACTCTGCTTTTGTTGATCAGTATTTTTATTGTCCCCTTGGTGTTGTCAATCAATGGTATTTCTACAACTATGAAACTTAACTGTTTATACATGTCTTTGATTGTGAACAGAAGCCTGTCATGGGAGCATATAGACATTTGTGGTTTGAGAGCTCTTAATTGGTTATTGATCTTCCTTCGCAGTGATTACTAATTCTCTTTGATGATAGTTTTGGGTATTTATTTAAGTTGGAAACTCCTACACCCCAGAGCCAAGGCAATTACTTCCTTATTTGATGACTGCTTTGCATAAGTCCTTACAGGTCAGCACAGCTGCCCATGTTTTATAAACCAGGCCTTTGATGTAAGAACTGAAATACATCAGACAGTCAGAGGCATCAAGATGAAGTCACAGACCCAGGTCTTCATAGTCTTGCTTCTCTGCATGTCTGGTAAGAAATTTACAAGTATTACTATATCTTCAATGTAATTCATTGGTAAAGAAATAATCACAGTTTATAGATATATAGGATATAATAACTATTTCCTATAAGAAACCAATAGCAGGCAGTCACAATGTCATTGGAAAAAAAACATTTTAAATTTCAATGTTGTATCTGGAACTTTTTTGTACATGAATATATATATATATATATATATATATATATATATATATATATTCATTATTTATCTCCAATTGCAGGTGCTCATGGAAGCATTGTGATGACCCAGTCTCCCAAATTCATATCCACATCTGTAGGAGACAGGGTTACCATAAGCTGCAAGGCCAGTCAGAGTGTGGGTAATGAAGTAGCCTGGTACCAACAGAAACCAGGGCAGTCTCCTAAACTGCTGATCTCCTATGCATCCAATCGGTACACTGGAGTCCCTGATCGCTTCACAGGCAGTGGATCTGGGACAGATTTCACTATCACCATCAGCAATGTGCAGGATGAAGACCTGGCAGATTACTTCTGTCAGCAGCATTACAGCTATCCTCCCACAGTGATTCATCCTCCTACACAAACCTCCTTGAGAGTCTCACAGCTGCCTGTCCCACATACAGCTGTGGCTTTGCACACTTCTCCCTCTGCCTGAGAGCAGCTATGCTTGATTCATTAATGTAAAGCTCAACAGAAATTCACTGAGCAGATGTCCACGTAGGAATTGGAAGAGTTTTATGACAAAAGGAAGACATTTGTGTGTGTTTCATTTCTTCAGAAACAATTTAGCAAAATTCTGTGGCTTGAACTTGGTAAAATCATTATTTTATAGTTCATGAGTGCAAAAGCTGAATTCATGACACTGTAGACTGTATTCAATAATCTGGCAGTCTACTTTCCCAGTTGTTTATCTGGAAGAGAACTGGTCCATCCTTTGCTTTTCTGAGCTCCTAAAACTCTCCCTCACTCTCGAGCTCCTTTTATATTTTCTCAAATTTCTTTTTATAAAACTTTCTTACTGGCATATATGATGTTGGGTTTCATAAAACATATTAAAAAGTATATCAACTCTTTTGAAAATATTCTTACTCCTTTTTTCCTGCTTCCCAACTCTTCACTATTCTTTAACTACCCTCCTTCTTATGCTACTGTCCATTATATTTTACATAAGCTCTGTACATTGAAACATACATACACATACAAACACACACACACACACACACACACACACACACACACACACACACACACACACACACAATGTTTCAATGTATCTATAAAAATCCAGAATGCACAAATTAGAGAGGAGCCTTAAAAGATCAAAAATCTCATGGCTGCGCATGGGAGATCTCTTTGTTGGTCTATTTGTCTGAGGAGTTCAATACAGAATCCCAAATCTACATAGGCTCCTGCAGCTGTCTTTGCTTGCAAGAGTGTTAGTAACACATTATTTCTGAAGATAATACATATTTGTCATACAAATTGCAGGAATCCACATGGAACAGAATTGGAAGTTTCCTCCATGAGGTATATCTCTCCTGGTATTGGAAGGTATTATGCGAACTTCCAAGAGGGAAAAAAGCAACAGTTCTTTCTGAGTATAAAGTTTATAAAGTATAAATAATAATGACTGACTCAGGAAGATACCTTCAATATTTCAATGATGGCCTTTAATTTTTGTAGTAACCGGTAGTAACTTATTTGAACTTAAGTTTTACTCATTGTGAGGGTACTCATGGCTGATACTGTAAATTAGGCCACTATCTGTGTTTGAAGTGTTCATACCCTAGAAGAAATGCAACTTATGCAATTTTTGTAAGCCAATATAAGTACCAAGTATGTATTGTTGTGCCCAGGTCTCAGGACCTCCAAGAGATCTCCATGAATTGCCATATCCACTGTAGAGATACACAAGAGCCTTTTATTTCAAACCCAGGTTTGAACTGCAAGTTGCACAGAGAAGTTGTGGCCCCATGTCAGGGAGTATAGGGAATATATACAAGCATGTTACACAGAAGGAGGGAAGCGGTGGATAAGGAAAGCTTTAATGTTTTTAAAAACCAGTCACAGCTTCCTGGGAATTTTTAATTGGCATAATTTCTCTCTAAGGATGTATAAATTTTGCTTTTCCCAAGGCCATAAGCCACCTGTGTTGAGGAGCATTTGGCCATCCATCAGAGACAGTGTGAGCTTCAGGTGGCATGAAGGCCACTGCCCTTTTTTTGTTTTTCTGTTCTCAAACTAATATTTTTGCTCCCAGGATGTGGGTGCTATTAGGGTAAGGATTTGTGGCCTTTAGGACTGGTGGCAGGAAAGGGGATTCCTATGTGTGCAGGGCTGATGGTGAAGGGGAAAGTGCTGCAGCTGTGGAGAGTGCCAGCCTGCTAGGCTTCTAGGGAAGTGTTGAAGCCAGAACTGGCCTTTGGCCATTTTGCTAGGCTCCTTCAGCATTAAATAATTATGCTTGTTCCCATAGGTAACTGTGCTCTTATTCCACATCAAAGAAGCTTCTCTTTTCATCAGTAAAAAAAAAAAAAAGTATTGCAGAGATCTATAATTTCAAAATGCAGAGAATGACTATGAGTTGCCAGCTCCAACCACTAACACTACAAATTGCTGTTCATAAAATTACAACTCAATGCCTCCACCTAAAACTCAGAGAATATGAAGAAAGAGAGACCTCAAAGTCATGAGCATGAGAACCAGAACATATTGTTTACATGCTTGTAGACATTTCAGGTAAGCTGCACCCATGAAAACTCAAATTTATGGTCACCTGTAAAGGCTGGTTTTGTGTCAAGTTGACACAAGCTGGAGTTATCACAGAGAAAGGAGCTTCAGTTGAGGAAATTTCTCTTTCAGATCCAACCATAAGGCATTTTTCTCAATTAGTAATTAAGCAGGGAGTGCCCATTGTGGGTGATGCCATCCCTGAGGTGGTAGTCTTGGGTTATGTAAAATGGCAAGTTGAGCAAGGCAGCAAAAGCAAGCCAGTAAGTACAACTCCTCCATGGCCTCTGAATCAGCTCATGGTTCCTGACCTCCTTGAGTTCTAGTCCTGACTTCCTTTGGTGATGAATAGCAATGTGTAAGCTGAATAAACCCTTTCCTCCCCAACTTGCTTCTTGGTCATGATGTTTGTGCAGAAACAGACACCCTGACTAAGACAGTTGTCTAAACAATAATGGCAGTTGACACACAACATATATGTGGAATTTCACAAGATGCTTCTTCTAGCTTCAGAGTTAGATGCAACAACTTACTTCTGAGAAAAGGAGAATCAGTGTTTCCAGAGATGAGTTTCCATTGGGTTATCTACTCCCCAGTGATAATAAGCATTACATAAACCTATATAGGAACAGCACTAAGATAAATCAATTGTGTCTGTGTGTGTGAATTATAATTAAACAAGAACTCCTAAATTGAAGGGACTTGGGGACACATAGGAAGAGTTGGTAGAGAAGGAGTGGGGAAGGTGATATAAATATGATTTTCAAGTATCATATTCTGAAAAAAATTTAAAAATGCATATTTTATTATTTATGATTAATCATATTTTCATTAATTAACTTGTATATTTGTTCAACCTTGTAATTTAAAACCAGTGTCTAGGTATAATCAGTTTCTATACTTCCCTTGCAAAAATATTTCTGACACTAACCCACAAAATTTCAATTTCTTGATAATCACCTTATGACAATCATTGCATTTGTACAATACTGCAGATAAAAGAGAATGCATATTTTTAAGTGCATGTTTAATTTTCAATAATATACTTGGCTTAGAGGTAAACTGTTGACATCAGATAAATAATATGCTTTAGATAGATAATGCTTTAGATAGATAATGCTGCCTTGTAACAAAGTTGATTGATAATACATAGTTTTGACAGCTCATCTTGATGCATAGATTAGCCTGGCCTAGAATATTTTATATACCTAAGGTTGATCATACTCATATAATTCTCCGGCTTTTGTTTTCTCTATTCTGGGTTTACAGATGTGAATCTCCACTCTTTGCCATTATATTTTATTTGCCTTTATTATATAATTTACTTCTTATATATGCTTTTTGTATTCACTAATTTGAAATTCTGGCAGGTTCAACATTTATGTTTCTGCTATTGATTTTCATTCATACTTTATTTTGATTAGCAAGAGTCTAAGATGCAGTGGTTTATTGGTCTCTTTAAAATCTTTACTTAGATTGGGATTGCTGTGTTTTCTTGTACAGAGACATTCAAACTATTCATGATATCAGAAAGACCATCATAGTGAACCCAGATTCAATGCTGCTAATTTCTAGAGTACACTAACATTTGTATTTCTGGAATAAAATCTCATGGCAATATTTGTCAGCAGCCATAACTTCATGAGGAAATCTGATTTTATCTCCCTTTTGTTTCACCAAATTTAGACCCCCTTTTTTATTTTCCTGAAGTTTTGAGGAGGGTACTTAGTAGTTTCTACTGGGTTTCTTCTGATTTGAGATAAAGTTTTTCCTATCAGTCTTAAATTATTGTCCACTAAAACTTCCACAGAGCTAATTATGAGAATGCTCTTTGCATTTATATCCAAGGTTAGCTCAGGAACTGGAGCCCAGAATTCTCAGGTATTAATCTTTATCTTCAGTATAAGAGTGACTTTGGAAATTAGTAATTTCAAACAAACTTAGTCTCATTTTTCTTTTATCTATTTCCCCTTCGTACTTCTTTTTCACACTATATCTTTTTTTTTGTTGTGATTTTTAAACATATTCTATTATGTCCCTATGCCTAACTCATATAAGTCTTTTTTATATTTCTGCAGAAATCAATTGACTTAAATATGACTTGAATTTTAGCACAGAATTTGCTACTAGAGTACTTAGTGCATTTCTGTTGAAGACCTGTTAGCTGATATCTTTCAGTGACTGTTCGTTTTCTCTGTGATGGTATTTTTGGCTGTTGATTGACAGCCGCCAATGTTGGACACACTGCCCTGGCATTTGCTTTTGTATTTGTTGACTTCTTTGCATAGGGCTGTCCAGATAAGCTCAGCTTCTCAGAACATATACTAGGCCTTTGCAGAGAAAACTGTGAAGTGTCAAGCAGCAGGGGGAGAAATATGGTATTCCTGTCAATGCTGCTCTGGGTGTCTGGTGAGAAATTTAAAATTATTACTATCTTTTCAGAGCCACTTCTTTGTATGCATGAAATTTACAATATGTGTCAAACTATAATGTGTCTTATACATTAATAGTATGACAGCATGATGTTTCAAAGACATTAAAGCAAGTTTTTCCCCTATGCCAAGGTATAGGGTCTTTCCCATCTTGTCTTATGATAGTTTCAGTGTCTCTGGTTTTAGGTGGAGGTCCTTTATCTACTTGGACTTGAGCTTTCTACAAAAAGATAAGAATGGATGGATTTGCATTCTTCTACATGCTGACCTCCAGTTCAACCAGTGTCATTTGTTGAAAATGCTGTTCTTTTTCCACTGGATGGGTTTAGCTCCTTTGTCAAAGATCAAGTGACCATAGCTGTGTGTGTTCATTTCTGAATCTTCAATTCTATTCTTCCTGCCTGTCTCTGTACCAATACCATGTAGTTTTAAATCACTATTGCTCTGTAGTACAGTTTGAGGTCATGGATGGTGATTCCCCCAGAAGTTCTTTTGTTGTTGAGAATAGTGCTTGCTATTCTGTTTTTTTTTTTTTTTTTTTTTTTTTTTTTTTTTTTTTTTTTTTTTTTTTTTTTTTGTTATTTCAGATGAATTTGCAAATTGCTCTTTCTATCTCTATGAAAAATTGATTTTTAATTTTGATGGGGATTACATTGAATCTGTAGATTGCTTTTGACAAGATGGCCATTTTTATTATATTAATCCTGCCAATCCACAAGCATGGGGGATCTTTCCATCTTCTAAGATCTTCTTTGATTTCTTTCTTCAGAGACTTGAAGTTCTTGTCATAGAAATCTTTTACTTGTTTGGTTAGATTCACACCAAGGTATTTTACATTATTTCTCACTATTGTGAAGGGTGTCATTTTCGTAATTTCTTTCTCAGCCTGTTTAGCCTTTGAGTAGAGGAAGGCTACTGATTTGTTTGAGTTGATTTTTATATCCAGCCACTTTGCTGAAGTTGATTAGGGTTAGGACTTTTCTGGCAGAAGTTTTGGGGTCACTTCAGTATACTATTATATCATCTGCAAATAGTGATGTTTTGATTTCTTTCTTTCCTATTTGTATCCTTTTGACTTTTTGTTGTCTAATTGCTCTGCATAGGACTTCCAGTACTATACTGAACAGCTAGGGTGAAAGTGGGCAGCCTTGACTAGTACCTGATTTTAGTGGAATTGCTTCAATTTTCTCTCCATTTACTTTGATGTTGGCTACTGGCGTGCTGTATATTGCTTTTACTATGTTTAGGGATGGGCTTTGAATTCCTCATATTTTCAAGATTTTTACTATGAAGGGATGTTGAATTTTGTCAATTGCTTTCTCAGCATCTAGTGATATGATCAAGTGGTTCTTTTTCTTTGACTTTGCTTATATAGTGGATTACATTGATAGAGATAGATTTCCGAATATTGAACCATTCCTGCATTCCTGGGATAAAGCTTACTTGATCATGATGGATGATTGTTTGATGTGTTTTTGGATTGGTTTTGCCAGAATTTTATTGAGTATTTTTGCACTGATATCCATAAGATAGATTGGTCTGAAGTTTTCTTTCTTTGTTCTGTCTTTGTGTGGTTTAGGTATGAGTGCAATTGTAGCTTCATAGAACAAATTGGGTAGGGTTCCTTCTGTTTCGATTTAGTAAAATAAAGTTTGAAGAGAATTGGTATTAGGTCTTCTTGGAAGGTTTGATAGAATTCTGGAATAAAACTATCTTGTCCCAAATGGTTTTTTGTGTGAGGAGACTCATAATGACTGCTACTATATTTTAGGGGTTATGGGACTGTTTAGATTTTTTTTATCTGATCCTGACTTTACTTTGGTGTCTGGTGTCTGTCTAGGAAATTGTGCATTTTATCCAGATTTTCCAGTTTTGTTGAGTATATGCTTTTGTAGTAGGATCTGATGATTTTTTCAATTTCCTCAGTTTTTGTTGTTATGTCTCACTTTTCAGTTCTGATGTTATTAATTTGGATACTGTGTCTGTGCCCTCTGGTTAGTCTGGCTAACTGTTTATCTATCTTGATGATTTTCTCAAAGAACGAGCTCTTGGTTTTCTTGATTCTTTGAATAGTTTTTTTTTTTTGTTTGTACTTGGTTGATTTCAGCCCTGAGTTTGATTATTTCCTGCTACCTACTCCTCTTGAGTGCTTTTGAGGAACACTCCTCCATTGTTGGTGGGATTGTAAGCTGATACAAACCAGATAAAAATCTGTCTGCTGGTTACTCAGAAAATTGGACATAGTATTATCTGAAGACCCACCTATAATACCCCTGGGAATATACCCAAAGGATGCAAATTTTAACTGCTACTATATTCTGTGTTTTTACATGTAATGTATATTTGTTGTCTATTTCTTATCATTTTCCAGGGCAGACATCATGATGACTCAGTCTCCAACTTCCTTTACTCTGACAGCAGGAGAGAAGGTCACCATCAGCTTCACAGCCAGTGAGAGCCTTGATTTACACAAAAACAAGGTGAACTACTTGGCTTGGTACCAGAAGAAACGAGGGCAATATCCTAAACTGCTGATGTACTGTGCAACCACTCGTTACACTAGGGCCTCTGATCACTTCAAAGGCAGTGGATCTGGGACAGATTTCACTCTCAACATCACCAATGTGCAGGCTAAAGTCCCAGCCATTTATTATTGTCAGCAGTATAACAGCTATCCACCTAAAGTGCTTCAGCCTCCTACACAAACCTCCTCCAGAGTCTCACCAGCTACCTACATCACACACAGCCCTGGTCTTGCACACTTCCCTCTTTCTTCTGAGAGCTACTGTTCCTGAAAAATTGATTAGCCCAGTAAAATGTGTTTAATGTCTCTTATGTCTTTTCATATGAAAAAAACTTTGTATGAAAATGCAAAAAAAGAACTCAGTATTGCCTGTTTATTCTTTTTTAACACATTACCACAAACTCTTCTGCTTGAATATGAGAGAATTTTTTTCTACAGTGTTGGAGTTCTGGTATCCAACATAAGATTCTTTGGGCTGAAGTTATCAAGAATCTGTGAATGTGATGAATATATGAAATCTGTATTCCAATTTGAAGTCTCTAAGAAGTAGTAAGTATTATCTATTTTTAAAATTACAGATTGTCTTATTATTTCCTTCCTTACTAATGCCCTTTTCTCCTGTCTTTTCTTTTCTGTTTATAAATTCATCTAATTAATATTAACTTTTTATGCATATGAGTTTCTATTAATGTGTTTGTGTGTATATATGCTTATGTTTGTAGTGCGCATATGACATGTCATTTTTGTGGATTAACGTTATGACTTGAACATGATTTTCTTTTTTGACATTTGGTTTTACGGGATAAAATTCGGGTTTGATATCAATCATGGTAGCAAGTATCTTTGTCATCTGATTTTTCTTCCTGCCCCTTAACATCTTTTATTGATGTAAAGTCATTGGACAGAATTATCAGGAAAGGAATTTTTTCATTATATCCTGTATCTTGATCATATGCACTAATCATCCCTATTTTTCCTTCTATTTTCTGCTATCTCTTCTTCTAGACCCTCTTTTACTTTTCTAGCTCTGTCGCTCATACACACACATGCACACACACATACACATACAGAGAGATAGAGATTTACTCCCATTTATGTACACATGTTGTATATGCTCACAAACATTTGTACATATACACAAACACACCACACATATATAATGTGGATTCACCCATACCCACATACATACATAAGAAACTCACATGTTAATACACACATGCACTCATACAGAAACACACACACACAAACTTTACATAGGTGATATTTATTTTTATTGTTTCTAGAGCCACATGCCCTTCCAAAGTCTCCATACCTGATTTTCAAGTGTAGAGACTGAGAAACCTCCCTCCATTCTGGTGGTGTGTATAATTTTGTGTCAGAAGGTGCTGCCTTTCAGTGTTTACATCTAATGTCAATTAAAAATTTAAAAGGGAACATTGTGTCCTCTTGTGTAAACATTATGCTAACCAGTTATGCCATATACAGATTAAGAATCTTATTGAGCACCTAATTTGAATGGATGGCAGGAAACCTGTGTGTTACAACTACACAATAAAGTTGCATGGTTTTCTAGTAGTTTTATATGCAGTGAACCTTTAAGAGTATTTCACTGTATTTTGATAAGCCTCAAGTAAATAAAAAAAGTAAATAAAAAAGGTACTTAAACTAACAGATATGAATCATAACAGAAATAAAAGACTGAAAAATCAAGTAAAAATGATGCCTTTCATTTTTTCATTTTTTTCAATTATTCAACTCAAAGTTACTTGCAAAATATTGGGCAAAGATTTCAAAAACATGCTCCCGAATATGACAAATTACCACAAAAGATACAAATAAAAATTTATTTAGTAAAAGCTGTAGGGAAAGAACCTAGTGATATATACAGGTGAATGTAAGCAAGGTTGATAAAAGAATCTGTCACATGGCAGAAAAAGTGAGCAAGGGAAAAACAACTGAAATGTTGGGGGTTAGAATTTCAAAGTATCCTTCCATTGGCGGCCATGTCTATCTACTAGGGGTGGTCTTTTCAGGTTCTATCTCCTTCATGTTGGTCATTTCAGCTAAGGTCATCCCCATTGTGTCCTGGGAGCCTCCCACATCCCTAGAGTCTTGGACTTTCTAGTGTTTACCTCTGTTCCCCACCCCATACTGCTGCATATTTCTATTCATTCTCTTTGCTCTCTATGCTTCTCCCCTGTTGCCATTCCAAAACTTGATACCTCTCTTTTTTTCTTCTCTTCTCTCTCACACAGGTCTCTATCCTGTCTCTCATGATTATTTTGTTTCCATTTCAAAGTGGGTTTGAAGCATCTACACTTGGGCCTTCTTTCTTGTTAAGCTCCATATCGTCTATGAGTTGTATTATGGCTATCACAAAAAGTAGCTTAGTTTGTAAATAGACATCATCTAAAAAAACTTGTCCATGTCATAGACTGTGTCTATAATGCAAATAATACAAAGTAAAGAATCAATGTCCAACAATATAATGGGTAAATGCCATCTCAACTTTAAAGGCAAATACATCAGACTAACACATGAACTCTCGTTCAAAACCTTAAAGAGAAGGAAAGCATGGATCTATATATTTCAGATGTTAATAGTAGATAATTGTCAAATAAGTAAGGTATATCCAGAAAAAAAATGTATTTTAAATTAAGGGTGTAATGAACACATTACAAGAAAATCCCAAACTAAGGCAGTTCATAACTATGGATAACACTGCAGGATATACTATAAGAATAGGATGTACACAGGAAATAAAGAAAAAAAATGTTTGAATTTTGAGACCCCTGAAAAATGTTAATAATTTTTTGGTGAAAGGAATTGATAAAAATTTACCAGAAAAAATCTTCTCAGGATTTTCAACACTGTAAGTCACAAAACTCCAATATACTTGAATAGAAGGGAGAAAAGGAATCAAAACCAATTTAATTCACCAAAAACCCAATACCATACTTATAAAAATTAAAACAACATTTATTAATAACCTTATGTGAGTCCAATTCAGAAAAAAAGAGACTTAAATGTTGTTGGATTAGGTTATAAAACTGTACTTAAAACTGTCTGCTTACTCAAAGAAATTAAATTATATACACAAGTTGAGAGATGGAAGGAAATCTATCAAGACCTTGGGGGCCTAAACCAAGCTCTTAGAGCTCTTCTTATACCTAGCACAGAAGATCTAAACAAATGCTGAATAAATATGATAAAGAAGCAATATATTAAATGAATCATCAAAATTACATAACAATTCTTTTTTTTCCACATAAAATATTTATTTTCTATCAGCACTGAATGTACAACATGGCAAAACCTAACAAGTTTGACATTATTTTTGTAGAACACACTTGTATAATTTCATAATTTAAATTAAGTAATAATACTGTGTCCAAATAGAAAATTTAAAACTAAAACAGCTAACCTCACACTCCATTGTTGAATATTATGTGTATCCTTAGGCTTCAAATATTTCCTGACTGATGGCAGAATGGAAAGCACAATCTCTAAGTCATATAATTAATAGGTCAAAGTTAAAAAAAATTGTCTCTCTACATATATGTATAAATACACATATAGCTAGAAAATTGACCAGGTTGTGATTTTATCTTCTTCAAAAACTATTTAAAGGATGATCTCAGGAAGAGGGCAGTCATTTTCAATTATTAACTGAATACACATTTCCACTGATGCTACCCATGAAAACATGATTGTTAAACAGGCATCATGCTTATATTTGTTAGAATATATGGTGAAATCCCAAACAAACCACACCAGCTGCAAAGTCTCACATGAAAGGTTTTATTGACAGAGGCAGCCTCTAGGGGTCTGAGAGGAAAGAAGAGAAGGGGATGCTAGTCAGTGAGATAAGTCTTTTATCCAGGCCATGTTACGTGACACATCAGCAAAGGGATGTACAGCATGTGCCATGGCAAAGGAAGCAGAAGCAGTGTTGTCATCTAGCGATGACATGTTTTGTCACTGGGTCTGGGAACTGGCTATAAAGAACTTCTGGCTGTCCACAGATGGATTTGATGCTAACATTCCTCTCATTTTCTTATAAAGAAAGGAGAAATGGTGGGGTGGGGGCAATGCTGAGGCAGAAATAGTGGTGTTAAATCTCTTAAACTCTTAAACTGCTTCCTGCAGTCAAAAGACATCTTTTTTTTTGGCCATTCTAACTGGTGTGAAATGGTATCTCAGTGTTGTTTTGATTTGCATTTCCCTGATGACTAAGGATGTTGAGCATTTCTTAAGGTGCTTCTCGGCCATTCGAGTTTCCTCAGTTGAGAATTCTTTGTTTAGCTCTGTACCCCATTTTTAATGGGGTTATTTTGTTGTTTGGCGTCTAATTTCTTGAGTTCTTTGTAAATATTCGATATTAGCCCCCTATCAGATGTAGGATTGGTAATGATCTTTTCCCAATCTGTTGGTTGCTGTTTTGTCTTGTTGACAGTGTCCTTTGCCTTACAGAAGCTTTGCAATTTGATGAGGTCCCATTTGTCGATTCTTGATCTTAGAGCATAAGCCATTGGTGTTCTGTTCAGGAACTTTTCCCCTGTACCTAGGTATTCGGCGGTCTTCCCCAACTTCTGTTCTATTAGTTTCAGTGTATCTGGCTTTAGGTGAAGGTCCTTTATCCACTTGGAGTTGAGCTTTGTACAAGGGGATAGGAATGGATTAATTTGCACTCTTCTACATGTTGACCTCCAGTTGAGCCAGCACCACTTGTTGAAAATGCTGTCCTTTTTCCACTGGATGGATTTAGCTCCCTTGTCAAAGATCAAGTGACCGTAGGTGTGCGGGTTCATTTCTGGATCTCCAATTCTATTCCATTGATCATCCTGTCTGTCTCTGTACCAATACCATGCAGTTTTTATCACTACTGCTCTGTAGTACAGTTTGAGGTCTGGAATGGTGATTCCCCCAGAGGTTCTTTTATTGTTGGGAATAGTTCTCGCTATCCTAGATTTTTAGTTCATTAAAAAATAGGTGAATGTTAGCATGCAAACTAAACTAGAGAAAGAGAAGCATACCTAAATTAAGATTATAGATTGAAGAGACAAGCTTTCAAAAGAATCAAATGAAATTCAGATGATAACTAGAATGATTTTCTCAAAGACTACTTCTTGGTTTTGTTAATTCTTTGTATCTGTCACTAAAAGACTTTTTTGGAGGTAAAGGACACTGTCATTAGGACAAAATGACAATATAAAGATTGGAAAAAGATCTTTACTAATCCTACTTCTGATAACATGCTAATATCCAAAATACATAAAGTGAAGTAACACACCAATAAAACAAATAACTCAATTCAAAATGGGGTCCAGATTAAACAGAGACTTATTTAAAGAAAGCATGTTCAACATCTTTAGTCATCAGGGAAATGTAATTCAAAATGGAATCAGAATGGCTAAGATAAAAAACTCAAGTGACAGCAAATTCTGGTGAGAATGTAGTGAAAGAGAAACTCTTCTCCATTGTTGGTGGGATTGCAAACAGTTACAACTACTCTGGAAATCAATCTGGCCTGTTCCTCAGAAAACTGAAAATAGTTCTATCTGAGGACCAAAATATACTGCTTCTGGGCATATACACAAAAGATTTTCCACCATAGCAAAGGAACATGTGTTCTACTATGTTCTTAGCAGCCTTATTTGTAATAAAACCTGGAAGCAACCTAGATGTCTTTTAATTGAAGAATGGTTAGAAAAAATGTGATGTATTCAAACAATGCAATACTATTCAGCTGTTAAAAGCAAGGACATCATGAATTTTGCAGGCAAATGGATGGGATTAGAAATTATCATGCTGTATGAAGTAATGCAGTCTGCAAAGGATATGCATGGTATGCACTCACTGATAGGTGGATATTAGCCAAAAAGTACAGAATGCCCATGATACATCTCATAGTTTCTAAGAAACTAAACAAGAAGTAAAGCCTCAGTGAAGATGCATCAATTCCACATAGAAGGGTTAAGAAAGTAATCATAGGGTTGGGGAGGAGATGGAGGAATACTCCTGGATGGGAGAAGGGAGAAAGAAGAGAAAGGGTCAGGGTCATATATGGGGGAAGACAGGACAGAAGCCCAGATGACCACATGAAGCTGTTGGGAGTGGGAGGCAAGAGAAACCTCTAGAACATCCCAGAGTCCTAAAATATAAAAGGCTCCCAGGACTCAATAGGTATGATCTTACACAAAATACTCAACAATGGGGAGATGAAACCTAAAGAGAGACCCTATAGCAGATAAACAGGGCCTCAGTGGAGAAAAGGGGTCACCAACCCACCATCAAAATTTTTGACCCAGAATTGTTTCTGTCTAAAAGAAATTGCTGTGAAAAATGGAGCAGACAGTGAAGGAAAGGCCACCAAGTTACCAGACCAACTTTGGATCCATCCTATGGGCAGCACCAAACCCTGACTCTATTACTGATGCTATGTTGTGATTTCAGACAGGAGCCTAGCATGGCTGTCCTCTGAGTGGCTCTATCAGCAGCTGAGTGAGCCTGAAGCAGAAACTTAAATCTAACCATTGGACTGTGTTCAGGGACGCCTGTGGAATAGTAGTGGGAAGATTGAAAGAGTAAAAGAAGTTGGCAACCCCATAAAAAAACAAATAATGCCAAATAACCTGGACCCTTGGGAGATCCCAGAGAATAAGTCACCAACCAAAGAGCATATATGGGGTGATCTGTTGCTCCATGCACATATGTATCATAGGACTGCCTTATCAGACCTCAGTGGGAGAGGATGTTCCTAATCTTGTAGAAACCTGATGCTGCAGAGAAGCAGGATGCCCAGTAGGGGAGGTAGATGGGAGTAGCCTCTCAGAGTCAAAGGGGAGGCAGAATAAGATGAAGAACTTTCAGAGGGGAAACCAGGATGGGCAACATTTAGTATGTAAATAAATTAATTAATAAAGCAATAATGTAATAAATTAATTGACTAAAAATGCCAGCTATTTTTTTTTCATGAAATTGGTAGAGGAATGTAGACCTCATGCTTGGAAAAATGTCAACAGCTGTCAGATGAGCTATAAAGCAGCTTCAGTAATTTAGATGGCAGTTGTAACTTCTGTACAGAGAAATGAGAAGCTCTTTTAGCCATTTTGAACCTGACTTAAAGTGACTTTTAATGGCACAGTTTCCTGTATATGCCATTTTAACCAGGTTTAGTAAATGACACTCCTAATTTTTGGCAGCTCTAACGTTATAAACAGTATAGTAATTTTCATCTTTTATATCAAAAAATGAATTTTATGTTTGTCAGAAACAATAAAAATTGCATAGAAATAGCCAGTTTATTTTTATAATCCCAGTTTTTAAAGTTGACCACAAATATGTGTACAAGTGTTAAATAATAGGTATAGCCAGTTTGCTTTCAAGTTTCTCTTCTACTCTCTCACAACCCCTTCCTGTGTGAGCTTTCAAGAGTAACACTCCTCCATTGTTGGTGGAATTGCAAGCTAGTACAACCACTCTGCAAATCAGTCTGATGGTTCCTCAAAACCTGGACATAGCATTACCTGAGGACCCAGCTATACCATGCCTGGGCATATACCCAGAAGATGCTCCAACATATAACAAAGGCATATGTTCTACTATGTTCATAGCAGTCATTTTTATAATATTCAGAAGCTGGAAAGAACCCAGATGTCCTTCAACAGAGGAATGAACAGAAGATGTGGTACATTTACACAATAGAATATTACTCAGCTATTAAAAACAACGAATTTGAGAAATTGTTAGGTAAATGGGTGGAACTAGAAAATATCATCCTGTGTGAAGTAACCCAATCACAAAAGAACTCACATGGTCTGTACTCACTGATAATTGAATATTAGCCCAAAAGCTCGCAATATTCAAGATACAACTCAGAGTCCACATGAAGCTCATGAACAAGAAAGATCAAAGTGTGGGTCCTTTGCCCCTTCTTAGATGGGGTAACAAAATACACAGGAGAGCAAATATGGAGACAAAATATGAGACAGAAACTGAAAGAGGGGCCATCCAGAGACTGTTCCACCTGGGTATCCATCTCTTGTGAATTCACCAAAGGTAGACAGTGATGTGGATGCCAGGAAGTGCATGCTGACAGGAGGCTGATATAGCTGTCTCCTTAGAGGTCTGCCAGAACCTGTAATATACAGAGGTGGAAGATCACAGCTAACCACTGAGCTGATCATGGGTTCTTAATGAAGGACTGAGAGAAAAAAACTGAAGGAGCTGAAAGGGTTTGTGGCCCCATGAGTAGAGCAACAATACCAACCAACCAGAGCTGCCAGGGTCTAAACCACCAGCCTGGGAGCACATAGGGAGGAGCCCATGGCTCCAGCTGTATATGTAGGGGAGGATGACAGTGTCAGGCATAGGTGGGTGAGGAAGTCTTTGGACCAGTGAAGGCTGGATGTCCCAGAGTGGGGGAAATCATGAGTGTGGAGTTAAGAGTGGGAGGATGGGTGGTGGCATATCCTCATAGGAGCAGGAGGTAGGGGTATGAGATAGGGTGCTCCTGGATAGGGGGTAAAGGGGATTGCATATGAAATGTAAATAAAATATCCAATAAAAATTTAAAAAAATATTTCTTGGATTTTAACCCAATATTGCTATTATAGCAACCAGTAGATTTCTGTTGATTTATTAGCTATTATCTTTCAATGATTGCTCATGATTTCTGAGGGCATTTTTAACTGTTGCTTGACACCAGCCACTTTTAAACAGGCCTTTCTTTTTGTATTTGCTGACTGCTTTGCATAGGTCCTTCCAGCCCAGCCCAGCTTCTCAGAATTTATAAACCAATGAGAGCTGAGCAGCATCAGACAGACAAGGGGAACAAGATGGATTTACATGCCCAGGTCCTCATGTTGCTTCTGCTATGGGTTTCTGGTGAGAAATTTAAATGTATTATTATCATTTCAGAATCACATCTTTTTATACAAGACATTTACACTGTCTTCAAGTGTGTAATATTTTGTACATAATAATAACCTGACAATATGTCATTACAAGTATTTTTGAAAATTTTCATCTATTATGGTAATCTGTGCATTTATGCTTCTTCACTAACTATTCATTATTTCAGGTACTTGTGGGGACATTGTAATGACCCAGTCTCCATCGTCCCTGGCTGTGTCAGCAAGAGAGAAGGTCTCTATCAGCTGCCAGTCCAGTCAGAGCCTTTTATCTAGTAGTAGAAACTACTTGGCCTGGTACCAGCAGAAACCAGGGAAGTCTCCTAAACTGCTGATCTCCTGGGCATCCACCAGGGAATCAGGGGTCCCTGATCGCTTCATAGGCAGTGGATCTGGGACAGATTTCACTCTCACAATCAGCAGTGTGCAGGATGAAGACCTGGCAGATTATTACTGTCAGCAGTACCACAGTAGTCCTATCACAGTGTTTTAGCCTCATACATAAACCTCTTTGAGAGTCTCACAGCTGTCTTCCCCTCCCATAGCCCTGGGTTTGCATACTTCCTCCTTCAGGCTGAGAGCCAGTGTGCCTAAAACACTCATGAAAAAGTTCACAAACCCTAGCAAAAAAATAAAAGTCTCAAAATCTCTTTTGTCTTTTGCTATGACAAATTTTTATATGAAAATGCAGAAAAGAAATCATTATCATAGTCCCTTTCCTTCTGTAACAATTAGCTTGAATATGAGAGAGTTATACTTTTAAAATTTTGGAGTTCCAGTATCTAACATAATTCTCTTTGCACTGACTTGATGACGATGATAGAAAACTTCATTTTGTTCTGGGACAATAGAAATTTTTATTCTAGCCTCTAGAGGGCTTTCTTACTTCTTTTGTCAATTTCTTCTGCTTTTGCTTCTCTTTTTCATTAATTTTTTAACTTTCATTTAATTGTAGTAAATTAGCTTTTTATGTATGCAAGTGAGTGTGTGTTTGTGTCTCTCTGTGTTTGTCTACATTGTAGCTGCATATATTTTATGGCATGTTCATAGAGGTCAGAAGACAATTTGGACTTGATTTTCTCTTTCTGTCATTTAGGTTCTAGACATTAATTCCATGTTTGACGTTAGGGTTGGTATCAAGTGTCTTCATCCTCTGAGTAATTTTACTGCTGCTTAAAATCCTTTACCAATGCTAATTTATTACACACAATTTTCTAAAAAGCAATGGCTTTCCAGTATATCATAGATTTTGACCATATGTGCTAAATTTACCCTTTCCCTTCCCTTTTACGATATCTTTTCTTCCTCTAGTCCATCTTTTACTTTTTATTACACACACATATACACATAGAGACACACATACACACACACACACACACACACATATTCACACCACAGCTCTACACACATGAATACACACATATCCACATATATCTACATGCATACACATATGCATGTATTACATGTATACAATCATACATGCACACCAGGCTCTTATACAGAAATATACACATGCGTACACATAGAACCATAAAAATTACATATTTAGAATATGCATATTTAGAATCCATGAATGAGATTAAATGTGATAATTTTTGCTCTTGTTTCTCTGGCCATATCTCACTCTAAAGCCTCCATATCTGATTTCCAACTGTGGAGACTGAGAAACCTCCCTCCATCATAATGGTGGATTTAACTTTGTTTTTAAATATGCAGCCTTTCAGTCCTTACATAGCATATGAATTAAAGAGTTTAATGTTTTCAGAGAGAGACATTGTGTGGTCTTGGGTAAACAATATACTAACCAGTCATGTCCATATTCTGATTAAGAAACTTATTATAGACCTAATTTAAAGGTATGGTAGGAAACAAGTGCTGAAGATCTTCAAATATCTTAAAGCATAGTTTGGGCAGTGATTCTCGGGAATTTGGACCCTTGAGAGTAGTAAATTTTCTGAGTGTAAAATATCTTCAAGTAAACAAAAAGAGTAATTTAAGTCAACAAATATGAATACTAAGAGAGAAAGAAAAGATCATGAAAAATCAAGCCAAAAGTAATGCCCACAAAGGACCATAATTCCTACAAGGATTTAACTCAGAGATAGTGAAATTGGTAAATGTTGGTAGAAGATTTTACAAACATACCCAAAATATATTGAATTATCAAAAGAATACAAGCAAAAATGTACTCACTCAATGCTATAGGGATGAAAGCTACTGATATATAGGAAAACACCAGCAAAATGTGTATGAAAATCAGCAATGCAGCATCAAAATGAAGAACAAAGATACAACTGAAATGATGGGAATTAAAATATTAGTATATCAAATGTAACACAGGAACAAAACATCAGGATAAAACTCAATAAAACTGATGAAAGAATATTCTCAATCAAGGTTGAAGTAGAAAAAACACAGAACTGAAACATCAGTAATTTGTTTAAAAAATATCATGGCTATAATTTCAAAGAATTCTAGCACTTTATTAAGAAAAAAATCCAAAAGTTATAGAATGTGGAAGAGCTGAGATAAAAACTAAAGTCATGGAGTGGGAATTGGTTAAAGGGATAACATCTGAAATGTAAATAAAATATCCAATAAAAAATTTTTAAAAATCCCTAAACCCATTGGGGAGATATTACATGAAATGAGAATAGAAAATTTCAAATATAAAGAAAAAACATTGAGAAACATAAGAAGGAATTCAGTTCCCTATGTAGGTATCACCAAAGAAGAAACTCTATGTCAAAGATTGTGTCTATTATGTTTAAAAAAAAAGAGTAAAGAAACACTGTCAAAAGAGAAGAATAGATAACTAATGATTATCATGAAAAGAGTCCTGTATGTTTAACACTGTAAGACAGAAAACACTAATATAGTCAAAAAGGAAGCAAGCAAACAAACAAATAAACAACAACACAATCCATCAAGAAACCTAACAAAGGTATAGAAATTAGTTAACATTTCTTAATAACATTCTGTCACCACAATTGAGCAATAATGACACACATGTTGTTGGACTAGGTTTAAAAACTATACCTAACTGGATGTTTTCTCCTAGAAACACACCTATCTGGTAATGATATACACATGCAGTGTATGTATGGAAGTAAATCTCTCAAGAGAATGGGTTTCAAGCCAAGCAGGCATAGCTCTTTTCATATATGCTACAGTGTAATCCAAACCAATGCTGAGGAAATCATATAAAGAAAGCAGTAAGTGAGATGAATCACCAAAATATACAAAACAATAACAAATACATACAAATCAAACTCTGCACTTCCAATTTGATAAAACAAATCCTGGATGCAATGGACATACAAAGTCAGATATGTATTGATACAATAGCAGAGTGAAATGTCTGCACTCTCATTTTTAGATTCAAACTGAATATGCAAAGAAAACTTCATCAAACTGCATGAGCAATGAATGGACACAACAAACTTTTATAATATATCTCATCCATCATGTATATATGTGTGCTTTGCATCCATAATTGAAACCCATCAACAGTCTAAAGATAAACTTAATTTTAAGTCATAATGTAAGCTTTATCAAGACTAAAGAGACTAAAATGAAACTAGAATCCAGCACAGAACAATTACAGGAACTAAGTAACACATTTGAGATGACACAGTAAACTTTTGAATTACCATTGAATTATTGAAGAAGTCATTGAGAAAAACAAATTGATTCTTAGCATCTTTCAAAGGTCTCTATATGAGCAGAAAGTACATGCAAGCTCATCATAAAATCAGTGAAGAGACCAGGAGCAGTAGGATCTTTCCTGAATATAATAAAGAGTATAGGGTATAGTTGAAGAGATCTACATACCTTCCTGCAGCTTCTGCTGAAAAATTGTGGAATACTTGACTAGAGAGAAAGCGCAGTGTTTAAGAGCCCTTCCTATTTTTGCAGAGGACATAAATACAGTTCCCAGCATTCATATTTCAGCTCATAACCATCTGTAACTCTACTTCCATGGGATCCAATTCCCCTTTCTGAAATCCAACAGCAACAATTTTGTGCCAGCACATGTGCACAGACATATGTATATACAGAACACGCATATCAATAAAGCAAAAATAAAGACTTTTTTAAAAAGCTTCATTCTGAGGGATCACAGTGCTTCTGGAACTCACATTCTTTATAGAATAGTAACAGTTCAGTTCCCCCACAGAAACTCAGAATAACAGAACATGATGTTTTCACCAGGCCAGCCAAAACCACTTGGCATACACTTAAAATACTCTAGGGAATTCTTTGCTAATTTTAATTGCCACAGGGTGACTCAAGTTCAGGTGTCCTTTGAGCACCAAGTCAAGCTTTCCTGAGCTCATTTGCATATTAAGACATTAGCTATACTTGAGATTGCTCAGTCCATCTTTAAAGGCACCTTGGCAGTACCCAAGAGGGAACCTCTGGTAAAGCTCTCAGAGATGGGGTTTGCTCTTTTGCTGTGGGTACTGCTGGTATGTGTTCCAGGTGAGATTGTTTAGTTCACTGTGGTCCTTGCTGTTTTCCATGCCTCAGTGTCTTGATCATTGAAATTATGTCATCCAATTGGTTTTCAGTTTCTTATATATTTTATGCCTTCTCAGAATGTAGCTCATGGCTACTCTTTCAGATACCACATACAATGGTCCTACACTAGAATGCTTTTCCTAGATCTGTGACACCAATGTGTTCTTATCATTTCAGGCACCAATGGTGACACTGTGCTGACCCAGTCTACTGGTGATATTGTGCTAACCCAGTCTCCAGCCTCTTTGACTGTGTCACTACAGCAGAGAACCACCATCTCCTGCTGTGGCCAGTAAAAGTGTCAGTTTCACTTGTTATAGTTAAATGCCCTGGTTTCAACAGAAACCAGGACAGCTGCCCAAATTTCTCTTCTCTTTAGCATCCCATCTAGCATGTGTGGTCCCTGCCCAGTTCACTGGCAGTGAGTCTGTGACAGATTTCACCCTCATTATCAATCCTGTGGAGGCTGATGATGGTATAACCTATTACTGTTATCAGAGTTGAGATTTTCCTCCCCCAGTTCTCTAAGGGTTAACAAAACCCTCCTGTGGTAGTTGTGACTCTTAACTGTGTATTCCCCCACATGTTTCAACCTTTTGATTTTAGAAATCTTGATTTAAGAGTGAGGCTGTGAAACAGAGGTTTCTTAAACTGTTATGTTTGTCTCACTATGCATGTTTTGTACATTTTTAATTTGCTTCCTTATATTTCCAGTCTCAATGCATTTGTGTGTGTGTGTGTGTGTGTGTATGTGTGTGTGTGTGTGTGTGTGTGTGTGTGTGTCTGTTTTGAATAGAGTAGGAAGATAATCATTTTAAACTTACAGTTTAAAATTCACATTTTTATTTATTTTTTAATGTATATTTTATTTACATTTCAGATGCCATGCCCGTTCCCCATTTCCCCTCCCTAGAAAACCTCTATGCCATTCCCCTTCTCTTTTTTTGCTTTTATATATATTTTTAATGTTTATCAAAGGCTTTATAAGTTTGGTAGTCAATAACAAAATGCCTATAAAATCAGAAGTGTAATCCAATACCCAAACTAGATTTATCAAATATCTTTGACTGTCTGAGACATTCGAACATCCACCTCCATGTTCCCCACCACACCCCTTTCTTTCTCTCTTCACCTAGCTCCACCTCTTCTCTTCCTCTCTTTACTCCTCATCTTCCTCTCCTTACTCCTTCCACCTTAGCTCCTCCTACATATAACCCTACTTGTTTTTTGACAGGGTTTCTCTGTATAATCCTGGCTGTTCTGGAACCTGGAACTCAGTCTGTAAACCAGGCTGGCCTGGAACTCAGAAATCCTCCTGCCTCTGCCTCCCAAGTTCTGAAATTAAAGGCATGCGCCACCACTGCCTGGCACCTTTCCTGTTAAAATAAAACTTTTCTCTCAAAACACAATTAAAGCATAACTATACCAATTTGTGTCAGTAAGGTAAAAGATGGAACTAATACCCAGTCCATCATTTTGTTGACTAATCAGAACCTCTGTCATCTCTCCTAACTAAAAGACTTAGTTCTGAACCTGGCTTTTTTCTTGGCATTTGAATGAATGTCAGCTGAAAACCATTCTCTAAAATCTTTTCTCTCAAAGTAAATAGCCAGGCTTGGCTATGAGACTATAAGACTTCAAACCCATCAGAAATCCAGAATGACTGAGTTAACTGAAATTAGAGGAAGCACAAAGCATAGCTTCTAAAACTTACCCAATTTATAGAGACTACTGAACACCTTGACAGTCCCTATACTAGATAATATTGGAGCATCCTATATTCAGCCTTCTGGCCCAGGATCATCTGACAGACCTAGTGAGGCAGAATTATTAAATGCTGATTACTCTGTCTTGGCAGATATAATCAGTCGACTATCCCTCAAGTGTGTCCTTTTCTGGACAGTAATCTGTCTGTAGATGAAAAGAGGCAATTCTTGCCTAGTAACTGTCTCACCACAACTGGAGTAACTCCAAAGATGCTCAATTTCTTCTTAGAATCCAAGACAGGAAGCTGTCAAGAACAGATAGGTCTCTAATTAAAATGAACATTAAAACAGAAATGTTTGTAACATCAATTCTGTGGACTTCTGACATTTTGAAAACCAACTGTCCATGTAAGGCAATATGGACTGTTGTCTGTTAACTCCTCTCAGCTATTTCTAAATAAAATATAGAAAACACCCTAACAAACTCAGAGTCATGACTTTTCTATAGGCCCTTAACTCACAGTCTAACCATCTCAAATCAGTTAGAAAAGTTAAAGAAGGACTGGGTCTAAGCCTTGTTTTCCTAAATGTGTTATACAGGCACAATGCCTATGAGAGTAACAATATTAATCTCAGTTTTATATCAATAAGAAGCTCATATCAATGAAAACCTTGAATTTGAAATCAAAGTAAATTTTGTACCATTTAAGAAATTATATCTTCATTTTAATAACAATTATACATATTTCTATCAATATGTTATGGCTATCTAATAAATCCTAGGTATTCCTCTCTGTTCCAACAAGACCAATATTTTCCCTAGAAAGACAGCCCAATATTAAACACCTCAGTCCCCAAGCCCAGAAAATAGGGGTGCTGACTCTTCATAATTCTTTAAGCTTATTATGGGCACTGAGATATTAGAAGAGGGGCAAGAGGAAGAGTAAATTGATAAGCCTCTGACACTGTATCTATATTGCATCCAGCTGGAATTTCAGGATATTAGAGGTTCTAGTGGGTCTGCTCAGCTTGCTTGATGAGTAGATACACCAAGGCTATGTATTCTGCAATATACAATGCTCAAAAAAATTTTCATATTAAGATAATTTTTTGTTTGAAATCTGGAATCTAGTTTCTTGGTGGCCTGCCTCTGTCATGTCTAATCCACATAATTCTGGGAGTTTCTATGAGGGTGTCCTTCCACCATCATTCCACTCCTACCTCCCTGCTTTCAAATTCCCAAACACTAAAGATTCCAAACTTTCAGGCACCAAGGCTATCTACTTTGACTAGTGCCTAATCCCTTACCCAATGCCCCCTCTTCCAATTACTATGAGGGTGTGGTCCCACCATCCTCTCATCCCAGCCTACCCACTCTCAGAATTTCCCAAAACTAGGGAATCCAAACTTTCAGGTACCGAGCCCATCTTCTTCCACTGATGCCTGGCAAGGACACCCTCAACTACCTATACAGGTGGAGCCATGAATCCCTCCCTTTGTGTTCTCAGACTGAAGATTTTAGAATGGGTATTCTAGCTTGTTTCTTTTGGCCATTTGCATAAAAAAATTGTTTTCCAGCCTTTTACTCTAAGGTAGAGTCTGTCTTTGTCACTGAGGTGGGTTTCCTGTATGCAGCAAAATACTACATCCTGTTTACATATCCAGTCAATTAGCCTATGTTTTTAAATTGGGGAATTGAGTCTATTGATGTTAAGAGATATTAAGGAACAGTGATTTTTGCTTCCTGTTATTTTTATTATTAGAGGTGGAATTATCTTTGCCTGGGTATCTTCTTTTGAATTTGTTAGAAGAAGATTACTTTCTTGCTCTTTCTAGGGTATAATTTTCCTCTTTGTATTGGAGCTTTTCCACTATTACCATTTGTAGTGCTGGGTTTGTGGAAAGATATTGTGTAAATTTGGTTTTGTCATGGAATATCTTGGTTTCTCCATGTATGGAAATTGAGACTTTTGCTGGGTATAGTAGCCTGGGCTGTCATTTGTGTTCTCTTAGGGTCTGTATGACATCTGTCTAGCATCTTCTAGTTTTATAGTATCTGGTGAGAAGTCTGGTGTAATTCTGATATGTCTGCCTTTATATCTTACTTGGCCTTTTTCCCTTACTGCATTTTATATTTTCTGTTTTGTGCACTTGGTGTTTTGATTATTATATGATGGGAGGTATTTCTTTTCTGGTCTAGTCTATTTGGAATTCTATTCTTATATGTTTATGCACATCTTTTTCTTTAGATTAGGGAAGTTTTCTTCTATAATTTTGTTGAAGATATTTATTGGCCCTTTAAGATGGGAATCTTTACTCTCATCTATTTCTATTATCTTTAGGTTTGATCTTCTCATTGTGTCCTCGATTTCCTAGATGTTTTGTGTTAAGAACTTTTTGCATTTTGCATTTTCTTTGACAGTTGTGTCAATATTTTCAATTGTATCTTCCACACCTGAGAGTCTCTCTTCTATCTTTTGTGTATATATATATATATATATATATATATATATATATATATATATATAATGTTCCTTGACCCACTGCCACTGAGCTTACCAAAAATCCCAAAAACATCTTCAACACATTATAGATCAGCAGCTTTGGCTATTGATTGGCTGTGTACAGTCCATTTTAAGTAAGTTTTAAGGCTCTGATTTACCCTGCAAGTGATGACGGTCAGGTCCCTTCTGATGATACCCAGAGATAACAGAGTTTGAATCTTCCTATATCTTCAGAAGGTCCTTAAAATGTGAGAGACAAACATGAGATGATGTGAAATTTGTATCAATTTAACCATTTTATTATTTTCTGGCATTTCATATTAAATGTTGGTGGTTTGTTTTACACACCTACAATATCCAATTTAAAAATATAATTCAACATTTTCATGCAATAAAACAACCCTTGTATTTCCTCACTGCATTTCACTCTTTGTTTGGGATAATCATCACCAGAGTACAGGTTCTTGCTTCTTGTGTCCCCCCTGTCACAAATGCAATTTTCTGTTCCACCTTGAAGGATGAGTCTGCTCATCTCATATGTAAACAAAAGACACACAGGAAGCAGCTTGGCCCTACAGCTCATCGAATGCTTCTTTTCTTTCTTATCTCTGACCTCACCTTGAATTCAGAGTATTAACACCCAAATCATGCCAAAGGTACCTCATTCTGAAACTCAAATACTGTTGACAAGAGCAGAACTAATTAAATTTCCTTTAATTCATAAAGAGAAGTGTCTCTGTGGTTATCCATGTGCAAATTTTCTAGTGGATATAGTGATATGGGTAAAGCTCAGTGGAGGGTATAGAGCTATTAGGTGAGTCACTGGTATAATTTTTTTTAATCTTTTGAAGAAAACCAGAAAAAAAGTTTATGAGACATTTCTTTCCCATTTTGCAGGTAAATCCACATTTGAACAGAAGACACATGCAAAGCAGCATAACCCTAGGGAATATACAATATCTGTTTTCCTTTTTTATCTGAGATCTTACCTGGAATCTAGAGCTTTACCACACCCAGCTATGCAGAGAGAACCTCATTCTGGGAACATAAACAATGGAGCCAAGAACTAAGTTTTCTTTTAATCCCTGAAGAGAAGGGCCTCTTTGGGGAGCCATATGAAATTTTTGTAGTAAAATTATATGGGAAGAATCAAAAGAGTAGATAGTCTATTACATGAGGCATTGGTATCAATTTCTTTCTGTCTTTGGGAGAAACCAAAAATGTTCATGCTACACAGAGCAGTGGACAGAAATCAACTCTGAAAATATGAGTGTATTTGAAGACATGATTCACACAACTCTCAATGCTAACATGATATTAGAGACATGGGGCATGGAAATATATATTCTGGTCTGTCTCTGGAATGCTTAAATACATCCTAATTGTCCACCATCTAGTTAGCAAAGATAAAGGAATATCTGACATCTATAAAACTTTAGAGTTTCTGTCATTTATGTGACAGACTGCAAATTCTTTTAGATCTCCTGTTACCAAGAAAAATAAAAGATTAATAGAAATATGTGCTAGAGGTAGTCCTTTTACAAATGTAGTGAATAGCATTTTTAAAAGTATAGTCATGAAATTTTATTTGTGTAGTGTATGACATGCTAGCAGACAATCTGACAGGAAATTCCATGACCCTCTGGCTTTTACAATCTTTTCTTCCTCTTCTTTTTTAATGTTCCCTGAACCTTAGATGTGTGAATGTTTTGTAGATGTGTATCTACTGGGACTGGGACTGGGCCACAACTTTGATTTAGCAGGTAGTTAGGGAGTATTCTGGTGTAGTAAAGTAAAGGATTAGATTCTCCTCTAAGATCAATTATGTCACTAGTCCTGGATAGTTGGTTATGTTTGCAGTACCAGGCATGATTTCCCTCTTGCTGAGTAAGTACAATTTCAAAGCTCTTGGTTACATAACACCACTGTCCACGTAATAATATAGTGCAACACTGGTGTTTGTGGTTCAAAAGTCCCATGGCTGGGTAGAACAGTTGAGTACTTTGGAAGCTTGCATGGTGCCTTCTGGTATCATGAAAGCAAATCCTCATGGAGGAGGCACTCTGGTCAGTTCGAGCTGATGGGCTTCTAGCCCATATGTCTACAGTACAATATCACCTGTGAAATATTTATTGAAACCTCAAAACTACAATATATAATTATGTTTAGAAGATAAACATTAAGTATTGATAAGTAATAGGAAAATAAGTTTTAAAATAATTTTAGTTTTACATAATTTTCCTATTTATTAATGATTAAATAAAATCTGCATGTTAGAGATATGAATGCTGTTACTTATTTTTACAAAAGTGAATTTTGCCTAATATTTAATTCCATAATAAATAGCACAGCATCAACATAATTCAGAGTTGGCATATAATGTAATATTATAATCATCATTGCTCAGAGTCCTACTTTACACAAATATATAGCAGATAATGGCAGAAATGTGCTGAGGGGGCATTACAGGAATTTTTAGAAATTTTGTCTAATCCCAAACTAAAATTCATTTAACCAATTTTTAAGTAGCTCAAGTTAGAAACTCAAACAGCAACCCCTTAGTTAAACATTGTAACACGCTACAGCTAAATCATATATGAAATTGCTATTCATACATGAGGAACATTAACAGGTGACTAAATTATTGTGTTTTGTCAGAGCAGAAATCTTTGTATGTACAGTAAAAACAATTTGACACATAACATATAATAGTCTAAAATCTTAGCTATGTCCTCATTTGCAGTTAGAAATTATGTGCTGACATGCATAGTGCAAAATGTGCAGGTTGTATGTTCAGAACCAAAGCTACAGTGAAGTCGCATAATGCAACACAGGAAGTTAAACAATACTATAAATATCTTAAATTCATGTTACATATTAGTATTCCTTATCAAAATCAATGCATTTCTGTCTTAGGTTTGTAAGGCTCTGTTCAGAATCTTACCCATCATTGGCTTGACAGCCTGTTAAATTAATGTCTCTGTCTGGGGGTCCATTTTCCTTTTCAAGCCATGTACTTTGGCTCCCAACATGATGTTGTTAAAGACAAGCTTTAACACAATGGACAGGAATAAAATATTCCCAGGAGAAAATGACTAGCTTTATCAAGCTATCTATGCTATTCTTGAAGCTTGACCAAAATAGAAATACTGACCTCAGGCCATGGGCTTCAGCAATGCTCAGCAGAGAAGCATTCTTTAAATTCATAAGCTCACTATGTAAAGTTAAAACATCTATAGAAGTGTTAGAGTTATGCCAAATACACAGCAAGTGTCTTTAAACTTTTTCCAAATTATAATGACTATTACTGTAAATTTTAGAGGTACCATGAATCTAATGGTATTTGGCATGGCACTCAAGATGGCTTTTTACACTTAAACGCTGAACTTCCTTCCAATAATTTGAATAGGATAAAGAGCATCAATCCATTGTTCCAAATGGATTGATTTACATAGGTAAATCTTCTTGTATACTCAAAACATTAGTAATACTTTTTTGCCAAATGATTTACAAAAGTAGGTGTCTTAACTTCTTGTATCAAAGTAATTGCAGAAGCAGTTGTGCTAGCAATTAATGTAATTAAAGCTGTTATAACAGGAATAATCAAGCCCACCACCCTCTTGCTTCTACTTAAAGCCTGACTCACCCCTTCCAGTATTTGCAAGTTTTTTTTTTTAGAATACCATGGTCATTTAGAACCTTTTATTGCTAAAAATTTTTGGTGACCCATAGATTCTGTTACATGACCCACACACAGATTTAGTAGCTGAGCCTTAGGACATATGTTTTTGTGTTGCAGGTCAAGAACTGTGGGAGAAGTGCTGTAATGCTGCACACAATAATAATCCTCCCCCTGGGGTCAGCCCTCTTCAAGCAAGGTAGCTGGACCATAGAGTCTACTAAGCAAGTACAGTAAACAAGTTTCTCCAATGGGAGTGCTGCCGGGGCCCCTTTCTTCTTTACCTTTCTCATTTCTCTTGGCTGTGGGGCAGCCAGTTATGCACCCACATGCCCCCAGTCTCGGTCCTTCTGAGGCCTCTCAGTAGCATCTGAGAGCCCAAGGCATCTCTGGATGCCTCTGGGCGGGGAATCCCAAACCCAAGAGCTCTGCACCCCCACAAACCCAGAGTAGTGAGAATTCCCCATGCCAGGTGGGACCCCACCACACTTTCCCAGTATTGTGCAGAATAAACTCAGCCAAGATCCTGTATACTCCTGCCATTCTGAGCCACAGTTCCAGTCGACTGAGCTGTGGCAGACACATGGACCCACAACACAACACAGACTCATGCTGGCATGTGCCCACGTGCAATCCTACATTGTTCCCTACAGGTGGTAGAGGACACAGGCAGAGCCAGCTCCAAGAGTGCTCTCCGCTGGTGCCCACAAAAAAGCCTTTACACAAAACTCCAGGACAGTGAGAAACCACCAGCCTAGTTCACAAGATTAGGCAGGCTTATCTCTGTCTCCCACCTCTCTTTCCACTTGTTCCTTGCTAGTGTCTTTTCTCTGATTCTTAGCTTCAGTCTAACTCCTGCCTAGTTCTAAAGGACTAGGTCCCCCTTACCATGTATTCTCCAGCTCAAGGGCAAAATGGTGGCAACTCCCTAGCCTCCAATTTGCCCATCCCCCAGCTCCACAGAGAGGGCTCTTTCACATCTAACAGCTGTCTTTCAAGCTGTAGCACCTGCTGTAACCCTTGTTCTAAGACTCTTTTCCTTTGTTGAGAGACCCCTTCTTGCAGCTGAACCTGTTCTCTCTCTCTCTCTCTCTCTCTCTCTCTCTCTCTCTCTCTCTCTCTCTCTCTCTCTCTCCAGGTCTTTTGATCCCAGTTCAATGCCTCCTTGGACTGGGAAAGGCTGGGATCCACATTCAGTAATTTCTAACTCACAGTTCACACCAGAATACTCTTGAGGACAAACACACTTATATCTTCTTATTTCACTGCAGTAGACACCCTCGTTCATGTGAAGATGAGAAACACATTCATCTACTTCCAAGTCACAATGTCTGCCTGGGTATCCAGGAATACTGAAGCAGTAGTCATTGACTCCATTCTGGTACACAGAGTTATTGTTGTAAGGGCTGGAAGCACACTCAGTATTATCTGTCTTACAGAACCTTCCAGTGTATCCAGCAGGGCAGATACAGACATGGTGTTCAGAGTCCTTATGGCTGGTACCTCCATGTGGGCAGAGTTTCCCATCACAGAAATTAGGAGTAATTTCACAGTTTAACCTGTACTAAGGAGTACATTGGCACAGAAAATCTTTCTCCTGGGGTATTCACACAAGTGGCAATTCCTTCGCAGAAACTGAATTTTTTTTTTATTTTTACAGTCTTTGTCCAAATTAATGTCTGTGTTTAAACAATAATTGTTGTTTTGTAGAAAACCTTTGTTGTGTGTCTGTAGATTCTGTCTCCCTAACTGGTGTGCCTTGTCTGGCCTCAGTGGGAGATTATGTGCCTAGTGCTTCAGTGACTTTAGTTGCAACAGTGGGTTGGTACTCAGGGTGGATTTCCCACTTTTTCAGATGTGAAGGGAAGGGGTAGAATAATGGGCCATGAGAGTGGGGGACTGGAAGTAGAGGGATTCTGCAATCTGATGTAAAGTGAATTTATTAATTAATTTATGGACAAACTGAAAGTATTGTCAGAACTGAATAAAAATCTACTGCCCAGGTCATTCAGTTGGATGGCAGTTTTATTTGTTTTGTTATTTGGCATTGTGTGGCTGAGAATTCTAGATTTTTGTGAACTACTGTGAGTCTAGAGGCTACTCTAAGGCCCTATAGACCCACTGAAATTTTTCTCATGCCTACGATTCTGAGTAATAAAACCAGTACAGAAAATCTACAATAGGGAAACTTTGAGCTGATTAAGTCATGAATAGCCAGACTAGTATCCCACTGCATAACTAAAAGTTATTAGAACGTAGACCTTTGTAACATGCACATGAACATTTTGCCATTAGAGTATGAAGCCCAAGTATTAACTTATGTTCATTGTTTAATATTTCATGGGGATTTGTGGAAGATTAATTTTCTTTCAAAATGTTCTGCATAATTAGATCATTAAACATGGATATTTCTTAGTTTTCAGCATATTTTAACATAATATTTTTGTTGATTAATTGGAAGTTTTACCATGATCACATTCAGTTTCAAAACATTCTGTATTGACCCCTACCCTTGTGACCTCCCTAACAATAAGAAAAAGAAAAAGAAAAATAGAGAGAAAAAGGAAATATTACCAAGTTCAATTTGGTGCCCAGATACTGACTGAAGCATGATCAAACTCTCAGTGGCCAGTTTCTTAAAGAAAACTGAGTATTTCCCCACCTCATATCCACCTCACCTCAAACCCACCCCACTCCTACCTGTAGCTTAAAACATAATTAAGGCAATGCACCAAGTTGATATATTCAACCCATATCTTCCAATATCTCCTGTTTGTTCCAAAGTGATCATAAAGCCAAATTTTTCTTTACTCTCAGAAGAGTATCCAATTTCAAATCACCCAGATGCCTATATGTGAAAAAAATTAGAAGAAAAAAAATGAAATAAAAGATTCAAGTTTTAGTCTAAAGAATCTATGAAAATAAGCAATAACAAAAAGCCTCAAAAGAGAATAAAGAAAGAGGAAAAGAGATTATACCATAAAACAGAAGACTAGAAGCCCTTAAAACAAAAAGAAATGTTGCAGGAAATGAACAGTTTTTCTACTAAGATGAAGATAATACTTATTTGATTTGTGGTTATAAGTGAAGGGCCTTAAAGATCTAAAGGCCATGTGAGCAGCACAGGGATAATGTAAGACACAGTAGTTCATAATGGACTGATGAGTGAGTAGTATTCTTCAGTGTCATACCACAACCTTACCAGTGTTTTGTTTTGATTCTCTGGATTTAACCCATGGGACCCTCCTAGGGATACCTATATATGACATCACTTGTAAAGATACTATTTTCTCCTGGTTTTTTTCTATGCCAATGTTTTAAACAATGATTAAAAATTAAATAGCCTTGGAACTAAACATTGCTCTAAATTTGATTAAAGTAATTTTTATTTTGAATCGATTATTTCTCTATTTTTTGTTATTTTTAAGTAATATTTTTCTATTGAAAACAGATTCTTCTCTCATGCAATATATCTCAACCTCAATTTCCTTGCCCTCTACTCTTCCTAGCTACCCTGTCTCTCTCTACTCTAGATTTACTCCGTTCGTTTACTTATCAGAAAAGTGCAGGGACAAGAGCAAAATAGGACAAAATATGATACAATAAAACAAGGCAAAAGTCCTCCGATCAAGACTGGACAAGGGAACCCAATAGGAGGAAAAGAGTCTCAAGGACAGGCAAACTAGTCAAATAAACATCGGCTAAAACTGTTGGGAGTGCCACAAAAACGCCAAGCTAACTGCCATAACCGATGACCTGGTGCAGACTTATGAGGACCCTATTGTTGGCTGTTTTCAGTCTCTGTGAATACATGTGTGTCCTAATGTGGAATGTAAAACTATGCCTGGAAGTTTGGTAAAGTAGAGCAGGTTGAGATCCAGAGACTCGGTGGGCACACATCTGAGGTTTAGATGGCTCCTAGCTCCCTGCCAGACTTCCGACTTGGAACATGTGTCATGATTTTCACATAAAAGAGCTCCCAAGGTCTCAACCATTAGCCTGGGAGCACTTAGGGAGGTACCCATGGCTCCAGCTCTATAGGTAAGGGAGGATGGCTTTGTCAGACGTAGTTGGGAGAGGGTGTCCTTGGTCCTGTGAAGGCTAGCTGTCCCAGTGTGAGGAAATTTGAGGATGGGGATGTGGGAATGGGTGGGGGGGGAACATCCTCATAGAAGTGGGAGGAGGGGAATGGGATAGGGGGTTTCTCGGTGTGTATGTGTGGGAAATGGGGAAAGGGGATAACGTCTGAAATGAAAATAAAATATCCAATAAAAAAGACATGACAGGCTCAAGACAGTTCTCCATGCTAATAAGATACCTAGAGGCCTAGAGGGCTTAGCCAATAAGCTTTACTTCCCATACATTTCTCCATGAAAAAGATACTTAATTTCAGGCCCACTCTGAGAAGGGTTGATATTGTGTTGCACATTAATTTTCCACCATGATGATAAAGTGTTTGAAAACATAGACAGTCTCTTTTCATTGAGATGCATAGTGGGGATCCATGAAGAGGGCCTTCACTCATAGAGCCACAGCCTTGTTTTCCATAAAAGATCTCTCTGTGCTTCCACAACTGCCACCAAGCCTTCCACTGCCACCACCAAGCCAAATACAATTACCCTTGTGGAACAAGGCTTCTGCAACTCCACGCGACACCTGGACATCCAATAGTCTGAGAACACTATGGCCTAGGCCTAGTAGCAGGCCCTGGGACCCCTGAGCCAGCTTCGGCTTTCCCATACGTAAGACTTTGCTCTCCCACCCACAGAGCAGTGTCTCAGCACTTCCCCACAGCCCAGCATCCATCCAGTGGGCATGAGATAAGCACAGCCAAAATCCATGTGTTCTGCCTCCCAAGGAGGCCATGCATAGGTGGCAGAGCGGTCACAGGCTAAAAACCATACATATGGTTACTTAGTGGATTCAATGGGTCAATTTCGACTCTCTCTCTCTCTCTCTCTCTCTCTCTCTCTGTGTGTGTGTACTTATATACATATATATCATATATATAATATATACTTATAATATATTCACCACTACTTCCCTCCAACTTCCTTCTGTGCTCCCATCACTCCATTACTCTCCTAGCTTCAAGTCCTCTCCTACTTTTTATGAGATTAATAACTTACTGAATGTAGTGAAGACTCCTTATCCACTGTTGCAAAAACAACTTTGTGGTGATTATATTTCAAAAGGGAGTGTAATTGTCTCTCCCTAAGAAGGTATCAATTGACAATAGCTCATATGAGAAACATGGGGCTCTGGGGGCTCCTCCTCCATCTACTGCTTAATATGGTGCAGCTTCTCTGAGTTAACACAGATGCAGCTATGTCATGATGTGAAACTCAGAATTTCACAGATCTTACCTGTATGTCAGCTCTACAATCTTTTAGGCCTCTTTTCTGTGAAGCTTCTTAATCCTTTCATGTTCATTGGTTGATGTATATGCCCACAGCTGGAGCACTCAAAGTTACTTATGCCAAGCCTTTTAGCTGTTATGAGTCTATACATAAACCACCACCCAGTGTAAAAAAAAAAAACATAATGCTCTCTAACAAAATTTATCAGCATCACAGCTTTATAGATAGAAAAATAAACATTTAGAGGTCATTTTGACAAAGTGACTATTCAGTAAACAACAATAGATTACTCTTTTATAGCCTATGGCATCTTAGTCCTGGGCTTTTGACTATACTTACAGTAGGAGACATGAAATTCCTCCTACTAAGCATTCTTCAAATACAATCTGAAAAAAGTTGGTTACTTCTATAACATTCATTCCACTATAGCAACAGTGAGCATATATTGTTTCCTTGTCATTGTTAGAGGCTCTAACAAAGGGATAAGGCTATTGGTGATTTTTTCCTTCAGAAGCCTGCAACATTTTTGTTTTTATTGTAACTTTCATCTGTAAGTTTTTTATCGTGTTTCTTTCAACTCCTCTTAGAGTCAGTTCTTTCCCATACACATCAAAATCACACACTCTTTCATTCTATTTCATTCTAACATACAAACAGATATTTAAAAATAAGAAAACAAAAACAAACAAAAGAGTAAAAGAAAAAGCACAAAACATGCACATACAATTATACATATTCAAACATATACATATACTTATGTATATACATATACACATAGTCAAAAACACAAAAATCTCATAATAACACAAGTTTAAAATCATAATATATACATGAGGAACCTTTAATGTGAAAAAAGAGTCCTGGCAAAGTATTACATGACAAATAATCTCTGTAAATGGCATTGTTAAGGTTAGCATTATTAAAATCATTGAAATTTAGAGGCTGCTGTGCTTCAGGGTTCACGGAATAATTATTTTACTTTGTAATATTCTAGCTTATAAAATGTAGTCTGTCAGCTGCCCAAGATGAATGACGTCTCTTTTTCTTTTCTACTTGGACATTCTTAAAAACTTCCTTTTTCTTCAGAAGTGTCAACTACCTCTGATGCTCTTGCAAGGTAATGAATCACAAGGCTAAACACTAGCTCTACTCTTTATGAAAATGCTTTTTGGCTGAGACATTTGTAAGACATTGGTTCCAAAGTTATGCCCTGCCTCACATAGTCAGATGCATGCTAGCTTGATCCCCCAAAACTGTAGCTTTGTAAGTTTTGTCTTTATAAGCTCCAGACTAACAAAAGCTGTGCCACAGTTTGAGAATCCTGCAGCTTGGGTGTATTCCTGGTACCAGAAATAAGACCTTTTGTTTGTTAACATATATTTGTGGTTGGACTTGAAAATCTCTGAAGGATCCCAGTCCCAAATTCATTGCATTTATTTTGTGTTGGCCATCTAGTGTTGCACACAGGACCTAATCTTTAGTGTTAATATACTCAATAAGACTCCAGTGGAGAAAACTAATTTTTCACTGCAAGTGGTTACCAATCGAAGATAGTTTTTTGGTTAGAGACTGTAGGCTTTCATGTTTCTAAGTGTCCTTGATTCCCTCTGGATCTTAAATTCTTTCTGCTTCCTGTCACAGTGTTTTCTAAGCCATGAAATTAGTATATATATATATATATATATATATATATATATATATATATATGCAGAGAGTGATAGACCTTGGAACACTCAGTCATTATAAATACATACATATATATATTATATGTATTTATATAATATATATTATATAAATATATATTATATGTATTTATATAATATATATTATATAAATTCATTATATATATATGTATTTATAATGACTGAGTGTTCCAAGGTCTATCACTCTCTGCCCGTAGTCTGGTGATATGTATTTATACTTATTCTCATGGATTGCAGGAGGGAGCTTCTCTGATGATGGCTGAACAAGACATTAATCTATGAGTGTAGAATAATGCCTTTAGCGGTGATTCTATTGTTATATTTCCTTAACAGAATAGTAAGATTTGGTTTCCCTAAATTCTTGACATATTAATTATTGAGTCCTTGGCTACCTAGACAGTGTTGAGGATGGGTTCCATTTTATGGAGTAGGCCTTAAATGCGATCAGATATTTGTTACTCTCATATGCTTTGTTTTACTATTGAGGTAGTGCATCTTACAGGCAGGTAACAATTGTAGACAGATTAAAAAGTTTAAAGCTGGGTTGGTGTTTATCTTCCTCCTTAAGTAGAATGCAGAATACCTTTGAGTATCATGAACAGTAATCCATAAGGGTGAAGACTATAATTAGGCACCCGATAGACTTCTTTTTGTCCAATGAGTTGTGGAGGTGTTCAGCCATAAGGCCTTACCTAGTGGAAAGTAACCAATAGCATTGACAATCATCTGAGTTGTTTAAGGGTTTCCATGAGTCCCTTCTCTCTAACAACTCAATTGGATGTTAACTTATTCCTGGAAAAGAAGGCTTCATATAATGACATAGAAATGGACAGAGGTTTTCTCTCCTCCAATATTTGCCTATATTATTTCGATCACCTTCATATATGTAAATATTTTATGAAGGTTCTTCTTCATTTGGTTTCCTTATGAACCCTCAAATGGCCCTTAAATTTTACTTGTATCTTATTCTACTACCACCATCATCCCTTTATTTCTCTACCTGCCCCATTTAAACATACTGTTTCAGTCCCCCTCCATCCTCTGTTCATCTATAATTATCTATTCTGTTTATCCTTGTTAGAGTGATCCAACCCTATTCCCTTCTCCCTTACCCAATACCTAACATCTGTTGTTATAGGGAATGTAGCTTGCTTATGGAGATTTAACAGCTAAAACTCACATATAAGTGAATAAACTGTGTATTTGTCTTTTGGGGTCTAGGTTACCATAATCAGGATGATTTTCTTTAGTGACATTATTTATCTGTGAAATTCATGATTTCATTCTTTTCTTTTTTAATATTTATTCTTCTCTCATATGCTACATTCTGACAGCAGCTTCCCCTCCCTACACTGCTGTCAATTACCTACCCCCAGACTTTTCCTAAGATTTACTGGTCCTCTGTTTCCCTACAGAAAAACAAAACCAACCAACCAACAAACAAAACAAACAGGCCTCCCAGGGATATCAACCAAACATGGTATGCCAAGAAACAAAAAGACTACATACAAACATTCATATCAAGGCTAGACATGGCAATTTACAAGAGAAAAAGAATCCCAACAACAGTCAAAAGAGTGAGAGACACCCTGACTCTCACTGTTATAAATTCAACAAAACCCCAATCTAATTACCACATGGACCTATTGTAGAACCATGCAGGCTCCATAATTGCTGCTTTAGTCTCTATGAGCCCCTCTTAGTTGATCCTATGGGCCAGTTTTCTTGGAGTTCTCAACAACTTTGTCTCCTGCAATACTTCTTCCCCTTATTCTGTTGGGTGTGGGTCTCTGCATCTGTTTCCATAAGCCACTGGAAGAAGCCTCTTTAATGTTCATTTGGTTAGGGATTGATCTATTAGAATAATAGAATATCATTAAGAAGCATTTAATTGAAGTTTTGGCAGTCCTCTTTTGTTCAATGTCCCAGGGCCACACCACCCAGCTTCTGTTTACTGTCAATTCAGTCAGGATTAAGCATGGGCCCCTTTCCTGGTGTGAACTTCAAGTTAGACCAGGCATTTATTAGCCACTTCCACAAGATCTGAGCCATCATTGCCCTAGCACATCTTAGAAGCAGGACAGGTTGTAAGTAAAAGGTATTGTGGCTCGATTGGTGTCCTAATCACTGTACTGGAAACCTCATCTTGTTACAAAAGGTGGCTAGTGCTTACCTTACTACAAGAACATTTTCTAAACTATGTTTATATATAGCATTCAGAAAGTGGAGACAAGCTAGAAGTCCCTCAACTAAAGAATGAATAAAGAAAATGTGGTACATTTGCAGAGAGTATTAAATTTTCAAGGTCCATAAGAAATTTCCATGAGGATTATGTTGAACCTGTAGAATTCTTTTAGGAGGATAGCTATTTTTCCTATTAATTCTACTGATCCACGAGTATGGAAGATCTTTCCATCTTCAGATATCTTCTTTAATTTCTGTCTTATGGATTTTTTATTAAATATACTCTTTTACTTGCTTAGTTAAAGTTACAGTTAGTTTTCTGAACATTATTGGGAAAGTTATTGTTTTCTAATTAGAATTACCTGGTAGAGTTTTACGGTTACATGAATACATTTATATCATCTGCAAGTGAAAACTCTTTGACTTCTTTCTTTCTTACTATTCCCCTTGCTTTTTTTCATTTATATTATTTCTCTAAGACTTCCAATAGTTTGTTAAATAGTATGGAAAGAGTGAACAACATTGTCTTGTTTCTAATTTTAGTGAAATTACTTTGTGTTTAGCTCCATTTCGGTTAAGGTTGGTTGTGGGCTTGTGGCAAGCTGCCTTTATTATTCATTCTGAGGTACATTCCATGTATCTGTTTTTTCTAGAACTTTTATCATAAAAGGGTGTTGGATCATTTCTCAAAGTTTTTTTTTCTAAATTTCTTGAGTTTAAACATGTAGTTTTTGTTCTCCTGGCTCTTTATGTGATGTATTATACTTACTGATTTATATTCATAGAACCATCCTTACATCTCTGATAAGATCCCTACATTATAATGGTGGATGCTGTTTTTGGTGTGTTTTTGGATTCAGTTTGCCAGTATTTGTTGAGAAAATTTTTGTCCATGTTTTTAAGAGTACTCAGTCTGTCTGGTCCTTCAGGACACCAGTAGCCTATGTTGTAATTATTTACTATGCACTTATGAAATGAAAGGCTCATTAAAATTAATTGATGTTCATATTTCCCTCAAACTTGCTCAAATCTAGCCTTATAACTACAGGCTTGCTGCTCCTGCACTGGTTCCTAAAGAACATTTTCTTCTGGCATCTTGTGATGATCTGTCATAGCTTGCCTCTAGTAGGCTTTGCTTTTCCATTTTTTTTTTCTATTCCATGGGTATAAGCAGTCACTTTTTTATAGAAATGTTTCTGTTTTCCACATTACACTTTGATTGTTGTTGTCAGTAATTTGTATATCTTGAGATTATATACGCATAGCTAAATACCACTGGAGCTAAACATTTTCAAGTTGTGGTGAAACAATTTTTCTTTGACTTGTAGCAGTTTAATATGATTGAGCCTTCCCATCCTGAAACAACATAGTCTTTTCAAAACATTGTGTAATAGAGTATTATATAAATAATACATGCCAATGAATCAAGAAGTAGTTTTCTTTTAGTTTCACAAACAAGGGTTTTTTTTTTTTTTTCCTTTTTTGGAACCTTTTTTTTAATGTAAAAAAATACCTGATTTTTTGTGCTAGCTAGTTTTTAAGATATCAGAAATCCAGACCACATATGGAGAGTCAAATTTCTCCAGTGGCTGGAAGGCTATCTGAGTAGACCTCTCCAGAATATAATATAAAAGACATAATACATATCACACATAATAATACGTAGGGCATAACACACATAGTTCACATTTGCTGTCCTAGTGTGCTTTTTCGTTTCTGTGACAAATTCCATAATCAAAACCAGATACAACAGAGCATCACAAGATGCCAGAAGAAAATGTGTTTAGGAACCAGTGCAGGTGCAGCAAGTTTATTTAATTTTACAGATTGTGATCCATCATCAAAGAAAATCATGGTAGGAATTCAAGGCAGGAGTCTGAAGCAGAAACCACAGAAAATATTGCATACTGGCTTGCTCATCTTACTTTCTTATGTACTACAGGCTAATCTTCTTAGAGATAAAATGTTCCAAAGGGTAGACCCTCCTACATCAACTAGTAATCAAGAATAAGCCCCATACGCATGCACATAGGCCAGTAAATCAAGGCAGTTCCCCACTTGAGACTCAGGTAACTGTTCTGCATTAGGTTTCTACCTTAGACTAACTAGGAGACTCTAAGTTCTGTTTCTTTCAATATCTTCTGCTGATGTCAACTTTTGGCCACAACTTGATTTCTTTCTTATACTATGTTAACATGGAGGATATGCTAATATGATACTGCTACATAATTTTTACTTGACCTATTTTTTATCCATGCCTGCATGAGAAATATGTTCTTTTAGGAACTGTATGTGGTAGTTTTCAAAGAAAGAAGAGAGTAAAAGAGATTTAAAAGAAAATATTTTTCTGTGCTAAAAATTAAAAACACAATGACATAGGGCATTTGGTTCCCAAATAATTTTCTTTTAATTATTTGCACACAAATAATTATACTTTTAGTAATGATTGCAATTTTACATATGTTCTCTAAGAAAAATCAGAATAAAGAATCTTCAGAGAAATACAATCTGGAGACTATAGTGCTACCTTGTGACAAAAAATACAGAATGACAATCCATAGAAATGCTAGATAAAGAGGCTTCAACTATGAAACAACATGATCAGGTTAGATATAATATTTATATTGCCAAGGGTCAGTTGTTAGATGAAAGACCATATGATAAGTTAAGAATACAATTTATATTTAGAACTGACATGTTAGTGTAATATCATGCAGTAAGTTATGTGTTTTATATGTAGAGTTTAAAATTTATGTGTATGTATCTGTTAATACATCATAAAATTGATAAATGTTATTCCAAGGTGTTTCTGAAAGAATTTATTCTAAGATTGCACATTTATGATAGCTGATGTCTGTCTTATAAATGGCTTTGCAGATTGAAGATTATGGTGCTCTGGCACATTAATCCAGTAGAATGTATTTTTTAGGTGTTATGGCATAAAGCTTTTACAGATATATCTTATAATTGTACAATTCAAACACATATAAAAATGTAACTAAGATGCTCATGGAGCAGAAAGGCAATATAGGATCTTCCAGAGACAGATAAAATAATGCTTAATCAACCCTAAATTTTTAAAATGTCAATGAGATGGCCAGTAAAGCTGGTGAAATGCACTGGGTTTTAGAAGGACTGCTGATATTGATATATATATATATATATATATATATATATATATATATATATATATATATGATAACATTGTAATGGAAGTCAGGAAATATATTGCATTGGAGAAGTTTTTCCCTTATTTCAACAGGAGAAGAAAATCTGTGGATTCCTTCAAAGTCAATAAAGATCAGATTTGATTGGGGGAAGACCGTCTGAAATCCTTGGTTGCAGGCATGAAGAAAGAAACTAAGAATGACAAAGCAGGTAATGTATATGCCAGTTCCTCAACATAGAAACAGCTTTGAGTTTGGCTGAGATATGAAAATGTCTCCAGCTAGTACATCAGCTATGTGTAGTCAGTAAATTTTGTTGGCTACTTAGTCCTCATATTTTATTATTACATATCATCCTTTCATATGAATGGATAGAGATTTATATTATATCTTGGTTATACAGTATGAACAGACTTATGAAGTTTACTTTCTTTCCCCTGAAAGAAACAAAGAACAGAGAATCACCTTTAGCTGATTTGTGCACATTGTACATTCCACACATTTATTAATGCAGAAATTTATGCATGTGTGTTTGCAAATCATATTCATGTTTTAAAGATGTCCAGGACTTGGGACAGATTTTAAATGTGCACCATGATAAAACTGCATAGAAAGTATAAGATAACTCACTAGGAAGACCACAACTTACTGGACATACTGCTCACTTATAAGAGAAAGTCATAGCCAGTGTCCTTTTTATCTGTACAGCAGCAAGAGCATTTCTTGAACATACATTGCTCCTTATGCTTACGTGCTTTTATTTACTAGTTATTATCAGAATATAGTTGTCTTCATAGACACTAGAGCAAAGAAAAATCTGAAACATGAATTAATGTGTGGTTAATTCTTTCCATTCTGTGAACCATGCATTGACTGGAATGTCTATGTTTGTCAGTGGACCACAGATATTTGTTCTTTTAAAAAGCTTAGGAGAAATTCCATGTGGCTGACCCCAAGAAGAAAGGGTAGAAGGAAGAAATGGGGATAAATTATGTGAAGTCAAGCTTGATATTCTACTATCAGATTGAGCCAAAGTCTTTTCATAACCCAATCTTGTAGGAAGAAGTTGTTTAAGTAAAGAGAGAGGAAGGGAAATCTCTGCAAACAGAGCCCCATCTATAGGCCCAGCTCATCCCTCCCCAACTACTTTGTATGTCTTCTAGAACCTTCTGTTGTCTAGAGTTTATAACAGTGACTTAAGGCTCTGCAGTAAGAGCTGCCTCAGAGAGAAAACCATGAGCCATGAAAACTCTACCTTGGTTTCTCTGTCTCCTTTTGCTGTGGATCACAGGAGAGGGGAACCAACATAACACTATACATAGATAAAAAGTTCCTGAACACTATCAAAGTCTGTTACCAGAAAGCCAATTAAAAAGAAAAGATCCTACTTCTGCCAGGAAGGTGATGAGTGTGGTTTAGATTGAACTGGTGACTTTTCATTGTCCTTTTCAGTCTCAAATGCCACTGGAGAAACAGCAGTCTCCAGCCTCCCTGAGATTTTCTCTGGATGAAACAGCAACACTGACATGAAGGGCTGGTCAGAGTGTTGGCAGCCACTTAGCCTGGTATCAGCAGAAAGCAGGGCAGGTTCCTCAGCTCTTTATCCATAGTGCCTTCACCAGGGCCAGTGGTATCCCAGCCCAGTTCAGTGGCAGTGGGTCTGGGACAGTCTTCACTCTCACAATCAGCAGCCTAGAACCTGAAGATCTTGCAGGTTACTATTGTCAGCCTTACAAAAATTGGTCACATCATACACAGTGATTCAACACATGACAAAAACCTCAAGGGTCCACAGTATGTTTGCTTCTACCAGCTACTTCTTTTCTAGGAGCTGAAGTTCTGGGTGTTAAGTTTTAGCATTTTCATCTTCATTATGAATACTGAGATGCTAAAAGTAACCCCAAGAAAATATTTATTTTTTTACCTCATATTTTACTTAGTCACTTCCCAAAATAATACTGAGTCCTATGGCATTAGATCACATGCATGTAAATTACTTCTCTGATGCTATATGTGTCATATAATGTTAGTTACTATTCTATTGTTGTGGAAAGGTGCCATGACCATGGCACCTTTTGTAAAATAAAGAAGTTAATTTTGGTCTAGGTTACAATTTTAGATGGTTAGTTCTCAGTCATCATGGTGGGAAGCAGACAGCCATGGTGCTATAAATGTAGCTTTATATTTTGATTGACTGGCAGCAGTCAGAGAGACCCAGCCCAGCATGAGCTTTTGAAACCAAAATGTGCCCCAGTGGCACATTTCCAATTAGGCCACACCTCCCAAACAGTTCTACTAACTTGGGAGCCAATGAATAACACATAAACATATGGATGCTGTTCTCATTTCCCTCAAATTGGCTAAGGTTGATATGTACTGATTTATGTCCATTTAACACAGGACACCTGTATATTCAGGCTAGAAGTGGCAAATAAAGTTGTCAACAGTGTCTTTACATGTTGCATCATTGTGACAAGGCTTTGACCAACAAAGAGGAATCAAGATTTCACAATGTGAACCTGTGAATCAATTACCTGTGCAGATACAATATTAGTTTTCTCCATCCATACATCCACTCATTCACACATCCACATATCCACACATCCACACATCCACACATCCACACATCCACACATCCACACATCCACACATCCACACATCCACACATCCACACATCCACACATCCACACATCCACACATCCACACATCCACACATCTACACATCCACTCCATGGAGATATGACTTATTAGCACACTCATCAAAGTTGATTGTGCAGTGGTCTCCAAGGAATCCAGGTGCACAGTCACAGAAGTAATCTCCAAGAGCATCCTGACACATGACATCATGTAGACATGACTGGGATCCACATTAATCAATTTCAAACTCACAGTTCACAAGAGAATATTCTTGATAAATGACTCATCTATATCTTTCTATTCTTTTATTAATTAAAATTTTATTTATTTATTTTTACTGTTATTTATTTTTTATTTTTGCTTTTTTTTTGTTTTATATGGACATTTTATTTATTTACATTTCAGATGTTATCCCCTTTTGCCATTTCCCCCTTTTCCAAAGAACCCCCCTAGTCCATCCCCTTTCCTTCTACTTCTTTAAGGATGTGCCCCCACTCCGACCTCCTTGTCCTCAAATTCTTTCACACTGGGGCATCTAGCCTTCAGAGGATCAAGGACCTCCTCTCCCACCAATGCCCAACTGGGCCATCCTTTCCTAGATATACAGCAGTAGTCATGGGTCCTTCTCCATGTACTTCCAGGCTGGTGGTTTAGACCCTGGGAGCTCTTGTTGATTAGTATTGTTGCTTTCCCCATGGGGCCAAAACCCCCTTCAGCTCCTTCAGTGTTCTCTCAAACTCCTCCATTGGGAACCCCATGATCAGTTCAATGCTTAGCTGCAAGCATTCTCCTCTATATATGTCAGGCTCTGGGAGAGTCTCTCAGTAGACAACTCATATCAGCATGTACTCCTTGACATCCACTTCTGCCTTTGGTGACTGCACATGAGATGGATCCTCAGGAAAGAGAGTCTTCAGACAGCCCCTCCTTCAGTCACTTTTCCACACTTTGCTCCCATGAGGATTTTGTTCTAAGGAAGTTCTAAGGATGACAGAAGCACCCATCCATTGGTCTTTCTTCTTCATGAGCTTCATGTGGTCTGTTAGTTGAATCTTGGGTATTGTGAACTTGGGGGCTAGTATCCACTTATCACTGAGTGCATACCATATGTATTTTTTGTGATTGCTTTATCTTACTCAGGATATTTTCTAGTTCCATCCATTTGCCTAAAAATTTCTCGAATTCATTATTTTTAATAGCTGAGTAGTACTCCATTGTGTAAATGTACCACATTTTTGTATCCATTCTTCTATTGAAGGACATCTGGGTTCTTTCCAGCTTCTGGCTATTATTAAAAAAATGCTACTATGAACATAGTGGAGCATGTGTCCTTGTTATATGTTGGAGCAACTTTTGGGTATATGCCCAGGGGTGGTATAGGTGGGTCTTCAGGTAATACTATGTCCAATTTTCTGAGTAACCACCAGACTCATTTCCAGAGTCGTTTTATCAGCTTGAAATCCCACCAACAATGAAAGAGTGTTCTTCAAATGCACCCAAGAGGAGTATATAGCAGGAAATAATCAAACACAGGGCTGAAATTAACCAAGTAGAAACAAAAAGAACTATTCATAGAATCAACTAAACCAGGAGGCGATCCTTTAAGAATATCAACAAGATAGATAAACTCTTATTCAGCCTAACCAGAGGGCATAGAGACAGTATCCAAATTAATAAAATCAGAAATGAAAAGGGAAAGATAACAACAGAAACTGAGGAAATTCAAAAATCATCAGATCCTAATACAAAATCCTATACTCAACAAAACTGGAAAATCTGGATAAATGGACAATTTCCTACACAAATACCAGACACCAAGTTTAAATCAGGATCAGATAAAACATCTAAATAGTCCTATAATTCCTAAAGCAATAGCAGCAGTCATTAAACGTCTCCTTACCAAAAAAGCCCAGGACCAGATGGTTTTAGGGCAGTATTCTATTAGACATTCCAAGAAGACCTACTATCAATTGTGTATAAACTATTCCACAAAATATAAACTTAAGGAACACGACTCAATTCATTCAATGAAGGCACAGTTAACCTCATAGCTAAACCACAAAAAAAACCCAACAATAAAAGAGAATATCAGACCAATCTCCTTTATGAATATTGATGCAAAACTACTGGATAAAAAGAACATATCAAAACAATCACCCACCATGATCACCTAAGCTTTATCCCAGGAATGTAGGTATTGTTCTATAAATGGAAATGCATCAATGAAATCCACTGTATAAACAAACTCAAAGAAAAAAATCACATGATAATGTCACTAGGTGCTGAGAGATCATTTGACAAAATTGAACATCCCTTTATGGTAAAAGTCTTGGAAAGAACAGGAATTCAAGGCCCATACCTAAACATAGTAAGAGCACTATACAGGAGCCAAGTAGCCAACATCAAACTAAATGGAGAGAAACTTTAATAATCCCACTAAAATTGGGGACTAGACAAGGATGCCCACTCTCACCCTATCTATTCAATATAGTACTCAAAATGCTAGGCATTGCAATTAGACAACAAAAGGAGGTCAAAGGGATAGAAATTGAAAAGGAAGAAGTCAAAATACCACTATTTGCAGATGACATGATAGTATACTTAAATGACCCAAAATTTCCACCAAGGAACTTCTAAACCTTATAAACAACTTTAGCAAAATGGCTGGATATAAAATTTACTCATACAAATCAGTAGCCTTCCTCTACTTAAAGATAAGCAGGCTGAGAAAAAAATAAGGGAAATGACACTCTTCACAATAGTCACAAATAATATACAGTACATTGGGGTGAATCTAACCAAGCATGTGAAATATCTGTATGAAAAGATCTTCAAGTCTCTGAAGAAAGAAATTGAAGAAGATCTCAGAAGATGGAAATAAACCTTCCATGCTCATGGATTGGCAAGATTAATATAGTAAAAATTGTCATCTTGCCAAAAGCACTCTATAGATTCAATGCAATCCTCATGAAAATTCCAACCCAATTCTTCATAGAGTTAGAAAGAGAAATTTGCAAATTTATTTGTAATAACAAAAAACCCAGGATAGCAAAAACTATTTTTAACAATAGAAGAACTTCTGGGGGAATCACCATCCCTGACCTCAAGCTGTATTACAGAGAAGTATTGATCAAAACTGCATGGCATTGGTACAGAGACAAGCAGGAAGATTAATGGAATAGAACTGAAGACACAGAAATAAACCCACACACCTATGGCCACTTAATGTTTGACAAAGAAGCTAAGACCATCCAGTGGATAAGGACAGCATGTTCAACAAATGGTGCTGGTTCAACTGGAGGTCAGCATGTAGAAGAATGCAAATTGACTCTTTCTTATTTTCTTGTACAAAGCTCAAGTCCAAGTGAATCAAGAACCCCCAAATAAAACCAGATACACTGAAACTAACAGAAGAGAACATGGGGAAGAACCTCGAATACTTGGGCACATGGAAAAATTTCCTGAACAGAACACCAACAACTTATGCACTAAGATCAAGAATTGATGAATGGGACCTCATAAAATTGCAAAGCTTCTGTAAGACAAAGGACACTGTCAATAGGACAAAATAGCATCCAACAGATTGGGAAAATATCTTTTCCAATACTATATCCAATAGAAAGATAATATCCAATATATATAAAGAACTCAAGAAATTAGACTCCAGATAATCAAATAACCCTATTAAAAATGGTGTACAAAGCTAAACAAAAATTCTCAACTAAGAAAACTCGAATGGCTGAGAAGCACCTAAAGAAAGGTCCAACATCCTTAGTCATCCAGGAAATTCATATGAAACAATTCTGTGATTCCACCTTACATCAGTCAGAAAGGCTAAGATAAAAATCTCAGATGGTAGCAACAATTTTTATTGTTTACTTTTTTTTTAAAGTCACAGTTCTGGCAAATTCTTTAAGAAAAGACAAAAGAACTCAGTGCTTCCCCTAGGGTCTTAAAGGTGTAGAAAATGTCCCGATCCTGAACTTTGATAGAAAATTTGTTTATAACTATTTTCATTACAAAATAATCATCAGTAATTATTTTATGGGCATTTTCTAAAGAAGAGTAAACTCACAGATTATAGAGGCTATCTGGGAGAAGAAAGAGAACCTATTAGAAAAAGTCCACATGCATAGTGAGCAAAGGCAAAGAAGAAAGTATAATGACATACATTATTTAAAATCTGGTAATGCTATTTACTATTTTGCATAAAAATTAACAAATCATCAAGAAGTAGAAAAAATAGTCAAGGTTGTCTTCATATTTTGAGTCAGAGGACTGACTCTTGTTCTGACCAGTGACTTAAATGGAGTCACACTATGACCATTGTCTGTAAGACCAATGCTCATAATCAAGATGAATTTAAAGATGACTGAGCTCTAATATTTCAGATAAGCAGAATAACACTAGGCATAGGATATCACCAAGAATTTCAATACAACCCTCATCTCATAGAGTTTTCATTTTGAAGAGAAACATAAAGTAATCAATGACCATTTTTTGATGTTCACAAAAGAACACACATGGTATTTATTCACTGATAAGAGAATGCTAGCCCAAAAGCTTGGAATAGTGAAGACTCAACCTACAGACCACATGAAGCTCATGAAGAAAGAAGACCAAGAGGGGATGCCTCAGTTCTACTTAGAATGAGAAACAAAAATACTCAAGGGAGCAAATATGGAAACAAAACATGGGACAGAAACTGAAGGAGGAGCCATCTGGAGACCATTCCACCTGGGTATCTATCCCATGTACAGTCACCTAAGCTAGACACTGATGTGGATGGCTGGAAGTGCATGATGTCAAGAACATGATATAGCTGTCTCCTTAAAGTTCTGGCAGAGACTGACACATTCAGAGGATGATGCTCACAGTTAACCACTGATATGATCAAGGGTTTCCCAATGGAGAAGTTAGAGAGAAGACTGGAGGAGCAGAAAGGGTTTGTGACCCCAGGAGGAAAGCAACTATACCATCCAACCAGAGCCCCCCAGGGTCTAAACCACCATCCTGGGAGCACATAGGGAGGGACCCATGACTCCAGCGGTATATGTAGGGGAGGATGGCCTTGTCGGGCGTAGGTGGGAGAGGAGATTCTTGGTTCCATGAAAAACAAACACAGAGTGGGGGGAGGAATGTGAGCTTGGGGAAGGGGTAGTAGGGGCGGGAGTGGGTGGGGACACAGCCTCATAGAAGCATGAGGAGGGGGGATGGGATAGGATGTTTCTGGGTGGTGGGAGGAAGTGGGGTAAGGAGATAAAATCTGAAATGTAAATATAATACACAATTTAATAAAAAAAAGATGAAAAAAACAGCTTCCATGTAATCCACCTTAAAAAGAACTGTATTACTGATCCCCAGTCCAGTAGTAGAATACCTGGACAGTCTTAATTTTTCTCTCTGCCTGTATTCCCTAGAGAATCTGCAGATCCTTGAAAGAACCAGCCTTCTTCCCTCATAACCTCTCTTTGTGCAAGTCACCAACATCTAGATGCATTCTCTACCTTCTAACCTGATGGTTGTTCAGGCCTGGTAATCAGGAAATGGAACTCTATTACCATTCTTGCTCTCTACTTCTAATTAACCAGTCTTATTTTCTGCCATGTAGCAGATCATCTACATGGGTCTTTATTTTCTCTCTACCATTTAGGTAAGAAGTAGATGTGTGTGTGTGTGTGTGTGTGTGTGTGTGTGTGTGTGTGTGTGTGTGTAAGAAACCTAAATAGAATTACCAAATAATGGGAGAGACAAAGCATCAACTGAATATCTCCCATCAACAAATGTAATCTAACTTGCCACTAATGGATTACATCTAGTAAAGTTGTTGACCAATTGGGCTGAATGCATGGAAATTCTCATTTTTGGATATTCTCCAGGCTATTGTTTGCAGTGCACAGACTTATAGTAAGGCCCTATTGCTGAAGACATCACCTATACAACTCAGTGAACACACAGAGAGTGAGCTGGTGATTTCAAAAACTTTCCTCTTTATTAACCAGTATTTGTGGTAATGGAAGGTAATCTTCACACTGTCTGAGGAGAAAGCAATACGATAATCCATCTACAAACCCTGTGATCTACAGTTGTGACCTGCATGCAAGATAGACATGTTTAAAAGTGGTGCAAAAGTTGTGTAATCAATCACTATCTGATTAGAATAAAACCCACTCCATGAGATGCTGCCCATGCTTATCACTGCCTGCATATCCAAGAGTATTAGATTAGATAGGCCACGTCCCTGAATGAAAACCAAATACTGTCTTATAGATAAAATTACTCTCAATAACATTCTGATATACTTATAGATTGGGATCTTCTTCAGTAACCATCAAACTTCTTCCTGCAATACATAGGAACACATGTAGAACCACACAGCTTGAAAATTTCCAGAGTGACTTTAAAAGTCCTTAAAAAATCCAGTCCAAAATGGCATGTCACTACCAATTCTTGAAGCTCAGGGCTCATAAAACTATAGAGAAGAGGAAGAAAGATTGATAGAGTTAGAGGCAATGTTAGACACAGAAGAAATAATGTCCCTTAAACACATATCCTCCTGTTCATAGAAATTCTCTGGTTTTCATACCACATTGGGATGCTTGGTGTTATTGCAGTAATTTGTGTCCCAAGGTTGTATAATCTAACAGAGAGATAAATAACCCTGAAACTGAACATTTTTATGTTGTGATTAAATAATTTTTCTTTGATTTATATGTTTAATAAGTGTGAAGATTTTACTCCTGGAAAAAAACATAATCCTTCCTAAACCTTGTGCAACAGAGTATTAGATAAATAAAACATGCTACTAAATCAAGAGCTGGTTTTCTTTTAGTTTCACAAAGAAGGATTTATTTTCTCATATTTGTGACTTTATTTTATATGGATATAACAAATGCCTAACCTTTGTGGTAACTTGTTTTCAGGGTATCAAAATACAGGCCATACACTGAGAATTAAATTTAAACACCTTCCCAGTCCTAGTTTGATTTTTTTTTTTCTGTGATGAACATCATGATCAAATGCCACTTGGGGGAGGAAGGGTTTTTTTTTTTTTAAATAATTTCATAGATTTCAGTCCATTATTGAGGGGAATTGGGATGTGAACTCAAGCCTGGATCTTGAAGCCAAAACTGCAAAGGAATGTTGCTTAGTGGTGTTCTCATCCTTCTTTTCTTATATACCACAGGGCAATCTGCTTAGGGACAGAATTTCATATAGTGAAGCATGCCCTTTTTATCAATTAATAATCAAGAAAATATCCCTAAAACATTCAGACAGAGCAATCTGCTCAAGGCATTTTGTGCTTGAGACTCCCTCAGGTGACTCTGTTCTGTGTTGGGTGGCAAAATGAAGCAACTAAGGGATTCTTCATCCTAGTTCTTCCAATATTTCCTGCTAATGTCTTGTCTTGGCTGTACCTAGATCCCTTTTCTATACTAAGTTAATTTGAGAAATATTATGATTTGTTATTTCTGTGTAGTTTTTGCTTGATCTTTGTGTATTTATATCTTTTTTCACAATAAAAATACATTCTTTTAGGAATTGGATAAGGTCTCCTGATGGAATAATAACCTGTTTAGGGAACATGTTAATTTAAGGGTATATAAGCAGTTGGTCTAAGGAAAACTTTTGCTTACAAAGGAACTAGCTGATATTAAAACTGTGAACAGGACAGGCAATAACATAGGAAACCTGGGAATCAGGTAAGAGTGATATGTAGAAAGGCATGCAGAGTGATGAATGGAGTTGGTATTCTAGATGTAGAGTAACACATCCCTGATGTTGGTAGACCCACATGAACATGAGTGCAAACAAACAGAGAACAGCAAGATTATTTGAAGCTGACTAGTTACCAGTCAGTAGTGGATGTCCCTTTCCACCTGTTCCTACAAACCACAACCTCTCCCTTTTGTGTATGATAGTGTTTTACAACTTCCTCTTACCTCTGAATGCAATTCTCTTTAGTGATCTTGATAATTTATCATTCTAATGTCTTCAATATCTACACGAGAAATCTCTCTGCTAAATAATACAATTATTAAACCCAATAAGTCACAAATTCTGGGATTTTGATATTTGGCCTGATTCCTAGTCAGACAGTAAATAATAAATGTAGTCCTTTAATTATTTACAGACCATAGATATATTTACCCACAGGAGTATAAAATTATGTTGCTATGTAGTTTTCAGAGTCTAATCATGTTCTCTGTAGTAAAATCTTGTCTGAGATATCTATGGGCAGCAGGCTATACTTAGGTACTGAGGCAAGCCAGTCATGCATATATGCACAAGCTTGATAGTTTATGTAGATTTGCATATGTTCACAGCACAGCCCAGTTCCCAGAGGACTTAATAGGCTCATAACACCCTATGCTGTAGTCAGTTGCAATAAGGACACAGTGTAGACATGAGGGTTCTCACTCAACTACTGGGTCTCATCATGCTCTGGCTTTTAGGTAAGTCATAAAAGCCCTGTACATCTCAATATAGTCAGGGCTGCCTGGGTCCTTATGGAAGTATTAATTACATCATTATTTCTATGATTGTCCTTATGTATATTTCTGATTCCCAGCACTCAGTGTCACATCCACATGACCCAGAACCCAGTTTCTCTATCTGCCTTTATAGAAGATAAGGTTATCATCACTTGCCTGCCCAGTCAAGACATAAGTAGATATTTAGGCTGGTACCAACAGAAACCAGGAAAAAGTCCCAATATTCAGAATATTCAGATTTGAGAATATATTTGCACCATTGGACTGATAATGTCTATGTGTGGATCAACACTTTCAGGATACATGAAGATTTTCTTTGAATTTGGAGTGGCCTTAGTAAAGCTATTCTATTATATATTTCGAAGATGGGGGAAGGCAAAGGACTTAAAATGCAAATCTAAGGATTGAAGAAATGAGAATTAATTGTGTAATTGAACACTTGAGAAGCTGCTTGTACTCAAAGTAACTCAGCAAGTGCAGCAAGTGCTCATCACCTCATCTGTTTTATGATAAAGATTAAAACCACACAGATGATTCCTCTTAGGTCAGGTGTATTATTCATTCTGCTTTCTTCCACAATCCTGGACCACTTTCCAAGGGTGCCACCATCCACAGTAGGATAGGTATTATCACATCAATCATCAATCAAAAAATGCTACATAGACTTGCCTACTAGCTCATCTTGTGGACCTATTTTCTCAGTCAAGCTTTCCTATTCTCAGATGACCCTAGGTTTTTTCAAGTCAACGAAAACATACCAGCAAAAATCCAGTACATTCATAGTTTTGGTCCTAATTTTAAAGACTGAGTCACCTCTGCAGCCCAAATCCATATATTTAAATATATTGTCAAATAGTTACAATAAATTCACAGAGTATGATGCCATATTTATAAACTGCTATCTGTAGATTATTATTCAATTGAATTAAAGATACTCTAAGGAAGTAAAATGCCATATCACACTCTGTGTCAAAAATTTTAATATTTGAAAATCTTAGCTATAAATTCATGAAATTTAATTATTATATGAAGGAATGCCAATGATACAATGTGACTACAGCAAACTGGAAGAAGTACCAGAGTGAGAAGTTGCAGTAAAAGGCAGGAGCATAGTGCTGGGATGAGTTCAGAAAACAAAGAATTTGAAGAGAAAGAGGGTGTGAGGGTGACACTGCAGGACCTGCATGAACCCATTTTCTACACAACATACATTGCTCTACTTATCCAAAAATGGCCATTTATGATGTAAAAGAGAGGGGAAGTCCTACCAAAATATGTAAAGTACTCTGTTGGCTAGTTTTATGTCAATTTGACACAAGCTGGAGTCACTTGAAAAGACAGAACTTCAATTGAGAAAGTGTCTCCACAAGACGTGGATGTAAGAAATATTGTAAAGCATTTATTAACTATTATGGTGATCCTGAACCCTATTAGAAATCAGGCTGGCCAAGCCATAAGTAGCAGTAAGTATCACCCATCCAGTGCCTCTGCATTCACTTCTGTCTCCAGGTTCCTACTCTGACTTTCCTCAGTGATGAGTTGTTTGTTAGCTTGAAGTGAATTGTACATAAAATAAACTCTTTTCTCACCATGTTGCTATTGATCATAGAGTTTCATCACAACAAGGATAATTCTAAGACAAGCACTTAGAAAAATTGAAATATGAAAAGCTGCACAGTCTGACTGACATACCACACAGGAAAAAGAGAAAAATGTCCATGTATTGTGCTTGGAAATACAATTTAGTAAATAAACTGGCAACATGACTTTAAATCTACACAATCTCTGTGCTATTCCTCTTCCACTCAGAACATGCAAACTTTCACAGAACAAAATATACCATCACACTTATGTGTAATTAACAGAATTCCAAAGTAGAAACAGCCTAAGTGTTACTCTACATTGTAATCACACACACACACACACACACACACACACACACACACACACACACAGACACACAGGCATGCATGCATGCATGCACACACACACATGACTACCCTTTATATAAATGTGTAGAAAGAAAGAGTGCATAGTAATGAAAACATGCAAACTGCTACAGCCTCTGAGAATACAGTTGAAAACCAGCAGGCTTGTAGACAAATGTTAGAAACACAAGAACTCATAGCTCTTGATGATGCTCATTTAAAAATGTGTTATGAAGAGATTGAAAATCTTTGAAGTGCAGAATTCTATCAGACCTTCCAGAAAAACATAATACAAATTTTCTCCAAACTGTTCCACAGAATAGAAGCAGAAGGAACAATACCCAATTTGTTCTATGAAGCTACAATTACACTCATACCTAACCTCACAAAGACCCAGAAAAGAACGAGAACTACAGACCAATCTCTTTTATAAATATTGATGGAAAAATACTCAATAAAATTTTACCAAATTGAATCCAAGAACACATCAAAACAATCATCCATCATGATCAAGTAGGCATTATCCCAGGAATGCAGGGATTTTTTTTTTTTTAAGTAAGAATCCATCAATGTAATCCACTATATAAACAAACTCAAAGAAAAAAAAAACATGATCACCTCACTAGAAGTTGAGAAAGCATTTGACAAAATTCAACATCCTTTCATGTTAAAAGTCTTGGAAAGATCATGAATTCAAGGCCCATACCTAAACATAGTAAAAGCAATATACAGCAAGCCAGTAGCCAACATCAAACTATATGGAGAGAAACTTGAATCAATCCCACTAAGATCAGGGACTGGACAAGGCTTCCCCTTTCACCCTACCTATTCAATATAGTACTGGAAGTCTGAGCCAGAGCAATTAGACAATAAAAGGAAGTTAAAGGGATGCAAATATGAAAGAAAGAAGTCACAATTTCATTATTTGCAGATGATAAGATAGTATATTTAAGTGACCCTAAAACTTCCACTAAAAAACTCCTAAACCTGATAAATAACTTCAGCAAAGTGGCTGGATATAAAATCAACTCAAACAAATCATTAGCCTTCCTCTACTCAAAAGATAAACAGGCTGAAAAAGAAATTAGGAAAATGACACCCTTCACAATAGTTACAAATAATATAAAATATTTTGGAATGAATCTAACCAAGCAAGTGAAAGATCTATATGACAAGAACTTCAAGTCTCTGAGGAAAGAAATTGAAGATCTCAGAAGATGGAAAGATCTCCCATGCTCCTGGATTGGAAGGATTAATTTAGTAAAAATGGCAATCTTGCCAAATGCAATCTACAGATTCAATGCAATCCCCATCAAAATTCTAAATCAATTCTTCATAGATAGAATGAGCAATTTGCAAATTCATTTGGAATAACAAAAAAACACAGGTTAGTGAGAACTATTTTCAATAATAAAAGAACTTCTTGGGGAATCAGTATCCCTGACCTCAAACTGTACTACAGAGCAATAGTGATAAAAATTGGTATGGTATTGGTACAGAGACAGGCATGAAGATAAATGGAATAGAATTGAAGATCCAGAAATGAACCCACACACCTATGATCACTTGATTTTTGACAAAGGAGCTAAAACCATCCAGTAGAAAATGTACAGCATTTTCAATAAATGGTGCTGTCTCAACTGGATGTCAGCATGTAGAAGATTGCAAATCAATCCATTCTTATCCCCTTGAACAAAGCTCAAGTCCAAGTGGTAAAGGACCTTCACATAAAAGCAGATTCAATGAAACTAATAGAAGAGAAGGTGGGGAAGACCCTTGAATACCTAGGCTCAGGGAAAAAGATTCTCAACAGAACTCCAATGGCTCATGCTCTAGGATCAAGAACTGACAAACGGGACCTCATAAAATTGCAAAGCTTCTGTAAGGCAAAGGACACTGTGAATAAGACAAAATGGCAACCAACAGATTGGGAAAAGATCTTAACCAGTCCTACATCCAATAGAGGCTAATATCCAAGATATACAAAGAACTCAATAAATTATACTCCAGACAAACATATAACCCTATTAAAAAATGGGGTACAGAGCCAAACAAAGAATTCTCAACAGAGGAAACTCAAATGGCTGAGAAGCACCTTAAGAAATGCTCAACATCCTTAGTCATCAGGGAATTGCAAATCAAAACAACCCTGAGATGCCACCTCACACCAATCAGAATGGCTAAGATAAAAAACTCAGGTGATAGTTGATGCTGGCAAGGATGTGGAGAAAGAGGAACACTCCTCCATTGTTGGTGGGATTGCAAGATGGTACACCCACTCTGGAAATCAGTCTGGCAGTTCCTCAGAAAACTGGACATAGCATTACCTGAGGATCCAGCTATACCACTTCCGGGCATATACACAGAAGATGCTCAAAGATGTAACAAGGATCAGAAAACTGGACATAGCATTACCTGAGGATCCAGCTATACCACTTCCGGGCATATACCCAGAAGATGCTCAAAGATATAACAAGGATATATGCTTCTCTATGTTCATAACAACTTTATTTATAATAGCCAGAAGCTGGAAAGAACCCAGCTTCCATTCTACAGAGGAATGGATACAAAAATGTGGTACATTTATACAATGGAGTGTTACTCAGGTATTAAAAATAATGAATTCTAGAAATTCTTAGGTAAATGGATGGAACTAGAAAATATCTTCATGAGTAAGTCAATCCAATCACAAATGAACACACATGGTATCTACTCACTAATAAGCAGATTTTAGCCCAAAAGCTTGAAATAGCCAAGATTTAACTCACAGACCACATGAAGTTCATGAAGAAGTAAGACCAAGTATGGATGCCTCTGTCTTACTTAGAAGGAGTAACAAAATACTCAAGAGAGCAAATATGGAGACAAAGTGTGGGACAGAAACTGAAGGAGGGGCTATCTGGAGACCATTCCACCTGGGTATCCATCCCATGTGCAGTCACCAAAAGTAGACACTGATGTGAATGTCAGAAAGTGAATGCTGACAAAAGCCTGATATAGCTGTCTCCTTAGAGGTCTGCCAGAGTCTGATGAATTCAGAGGCAGATGCTCACAGCCAACCACTGATCTGATCAAGGGTTTCCCAATGGAGAATTTAGAAAGAAGAGTGAAGGAGCTGAAGTGTTTGTTACCCCATGGTGAGAGCAATAATACCAACCAACCAGAGCTCCCCAGGGTATAAACTACCAGCCTGGGAGCACATAGTGAGGGACCCATGACTCTATCTGTACATATAGAGGAGGATGGCCTTGTCAGGCATTGTTGGGAGAGGATATCCTTGGTCCCATGAAGACTAAACACTTAAAATGCAGGGAATTTGAGGGTGAGGAGGGGGTAGAGGGGTAGTTGGAGGCACATTTTCATAGAAGCATGAGCAAAGGGGATGGGATAGGAGGTTTCTGGGTTGTGGGGGAATGGGGTAAGAAGATAAAATCTGAAATGTAAATATAATATCTAATAAGAAAATTATAAAAATTATAATAAAAATAAAATGAATCAAAGCAAAACAAAAAAGGAAATGTGCAAAAAATCTTATTTATTTGAAAAAAAGGAAAAAAAGTTCTATTTTATAAGCTATCCTAAGTGAAGAAAAACAAAGAGTTCTGTTTTATCTCTCTATTATAATTGCTCTCTTATTCTTTTTTTCCTCAACATTCATATATTTTCTAAAATATATCATCTCACATTGCAAGGTTTGTTACAAGTTTATACCAAAAATTAAATTGAAATAGAGGTTATAATAAAGAAGGTTTATGTACATATTTGTTGAAAGTGATTGTGTGGCTAAATATCTATTACCTGTGTGGCTTCACAGGTTCACTTAGGGTTTGGAACTGTAACTGGGTTATCAGTGAAGATTTGTATAGATAAACCCAGACAATATATTATTTTCTATCCTAACACCTATGGTAAATTGTTGGTTTCCATTTAATGAGCTTCGGCAAACTGTTCTATAACCTTTTCGAATGTGCTCTGAGTTAGGAAAGTCTGGTTATTATCTAAAAAGAGTTAACTGATATTATTTGAGAGACTGACAAAATTCTTATTGTAGTTTTGACTAACAGAAAAAAGCCTAGTAACAGTCTTGTTATAAAAGAGCTTATATAATGGATATAATTTTAAAAAAAAATTTTAAGTTCATCATTAAAATTAAAAAAAATGTCATTTATTTGTCTATGTAACACCACCAAAAGACAGTACATCATCATTAATCCTTGTTTAATAATAAGTACTTGAGACAACAATTTGATATTTTTAGAGAGTGTATAAGTTACATTACAAAATTTGTTTTTAGTGTCCTCATTTTTTTCAAAATGGTGGTAATACTTGCGGACTTATACCTAGTTAATTATGACAAGTAGATTTTATTCATTTTTGACTTTAAAAAAATTAAAATATATGCAATGGATTTGATAACTTTTTAAGATTTCTAGGTACAATTACTTTAACTAGAAAAACAATTTAAAATGTAATTAGTTATTGCCTATTTTACCTTTTTATACTTGATGTTCTATATCATATCAAAATAAACAAAGGTGACTGTTGTATTCAGATATATGAGATGTTTTGTTGACAATTTGGTATTACCCATGTTACTGGAATTTCTTGTAATCCTCAAGGACAAGATATTATAAAACAGATATTGTGGAACTTTAAAATAGTGTCTTCATGATTCTCTGAGTGTGGAAAAAGTGACTGCTGGCACTTCTGTCCTGGTTTTACTAAGAACTCTAAAAATTGGCTTTTAAAAACAAAAAAGAGGAATTACACCCCCAGAAGGAGTCTCCCAGAAATACTCTCCATCATGCCTTGTTTGTTCTCAATTTTCTAAATCTGGATGCTCATGGCAATTCTGCTGCTGATTGTCTCTGGCGTGCTGAGGCTGATAAAACTATGCCACGGTTATATGGAAGGATGCTCTTACCTTCAAATGGAATGGCCCAGACCCAGTTCTCAAATAAGGCCAAAGATTGATATACCTGTTTGATACCAAAGAAGGCATAGCTAAATGGCTGCCAGAAAGATTAATGGAATAAAAAGATACTCCTACAAAACAAGGCTCAATTATAAATAAGATGAATAACAATTGACATCTAGGGAAAAGAAATATCTCTGAGAATTCCTTTCTTTTTCCTTTCCAGATAAAAATGAATCACCCACAGTGTTTGCTGTTGGATGTTCTAAACCTGATGCTGGAAAACTCTGAAACAGATGCGTAGAAGCTATTGTAAACAAGCAGCTTTGGTGGAAAGTTGCCAAGTCTTAGTGATAGACCTTGTAGATAGGTAACCTTAACAAGAAGTTTTGGTAAAAAGTTGCCCAGTCTTAGTCACAGACCTTGTAGATAAGTAACCTTGATGGGTAGTACCAACTTAGATAAGGACAAATGAATCATAGGCAGAGTCATAATGACCTGTCCCCTGAAGCTTCACCCAGCTGATACTCTGTTCTGGAAGATATTTGTACTCCCCTTGAACACTTATGTTCCTGCGTCATCCCCTTCCCCCCACATCCTACCTTTTTATGCATAAAACCCCTGTGTGAAAAAGTAAAAATTGCGATTTGAATAGCCTATAAACAGCCGCAATTCTTTGCGTTTGACTGTCCCCAATCTTCTCTTTCAGGTGATTTCCCCAGGTCCCTGTTTAATGCCCTGCTGGACAGGACACTTATTGATTATAAAAATCCCAACATGACAGAATTGAAACATGAAGAATATCTGCATTATATTCTTTAATTTTCTTTTATCATCTTTTCTTGGTCTCTAGTTTAGATGCTGTACTATCCGAATATTTGTAGCTTTCCATCATAAGTTTTAGTCTTATTGCTGTTTCCCTATGATTTGCATTATTAAAGTCACAAAGTCATGCAATCAACAATACAGACACCAAACAAGACCAATGAAAGACAATACTCTAAGATATGTCAACTCAATAGGGAAAATTTCACAAAGCCCAATTCCTCAATGAAGAGCCACAGGCAATGTTTATTGAGAGTGGGAGAATCAAACATTTCCAAGGACAAATCTGTTGGCTATTGAATCCCAAGTAGTCAGCCTTAAACACATATGCATAAGAGCAACACTAAATGAACTGTGTGTGTGTATGTATTTATAAAACAATAACAATTATGTACTTAAAAGTAATACATTTGAGAAAGAGTGGGGAACATGAAAGATGTTGGAAGTGAAGAATGATAAAAATGATGTAAATACAGTTCTAAAGTATAAAATTTACAAAAATAAAAATGTTATTTTAAGCATCTAATTTGTAAATATATTGATGAAAAAATAGAAATTTATTTACTTAGAATTTGTGCTGAATTTTTTTCTCCTTGGAATTACAAACTCAACACCTAATTTTAAAAAAGAATCTGAATTTTAAAATGTGTGCAGGATAAATGCAAAATGTCAATGGATGACCATGATTTATTTTAGATATTCAATAACCAGGACAACTATCAACCATATTGCAAGCCTTCCATTACTGTCCATTGAGTCCTATTTATACTCCCTCCAAACATTATGTATCCTTCCATGGATCTTGTCTTACCATGTGAGTCAGTCTTAGCAAAATTCAATGTGAGTTTGTGTCAGCTGACATCACTCTGCCAATCAGCTTGAGTCTGAGGAAGAAGCAAGAAGCCACAAGAAGCCTCATGAGACAAGTTTTTCTCTATAGCGTCATCACAAAAAGAGCTCTGCAACACAATGTAAGACAAACCAATATATGAGTGTTAGCTAAGAATCCTTTAATATGCATCCTTCCATGTGTTTGTTGTAGCCAAACATTCACCTGTTTCTGCTTCTGTGAAAGATTCCTTCATATGTCTACCTTAGTGAAACAATCTTTTACCTTTATCTGCTTTAGGAAAACATTATCCAACACAACTGACTTTCTGAAAAAAAAAAAACTTAAGTTTCCACTTCATACATTAACTGAAAATTTTCACCAATTGAACACATCTTTGTTTCTTCTACTGCCAAATTACCAGCCCATTTGATAATATTTTGTTGAATTATTCCAGCTTTTCTATTTTGGACATTGTTAGGAAATCTAGGGAGTAAGAGGTTAGAAGTAGAACAGCTATTTGTGAGAGATCAAACCTATTCCATCTTGAAACCAGCCTCCATTTTAACAGAAACTTGACCTATAACTGAACTCAGGTGACACCCAAGTACCAGGAAAGACCCCATGGCTTGTCCTTGGCCAATACCCTTGAGTTACTCTCTAGCTATTTCATAGCAACAGTCAACCAAAAATTAGTTTGATTGTTTTAGATGTACTTTTAGAGCATTTGTTATTTTTCCTGGTTCTGCTTCAGAGCACCCACCTATAGGCTTACAATAGTCACAGAACATGCTTGCCAGGATAACACCTCCCACACACTTTCTTGCTAATTCCTATAAAGCATTTTCCTGCTGAGAGCTTGGTGCTTTACCCTCCCATTCTGCTGTGTCAATGAGGATGGCATAGCCCAAGCTCAAACTTGTAAATAAAAGATCCTAGTGTTATTATATCAGAGTTGGTTCCTGTGTGGTCTTTTGGGGTTCATAAATGATGAGTGGACACAGCATGTATGAATTTAATTGTTTTTGTATTTTGAATGTTTTTGGTCTAACACAGTTGGCTTGTGTGCTTTAGTAACAGTTTTTGGACAGGTGAATGAAAAACAGAAGAATGTCTAGCATGGAAAACAATGTTTTACCCATCAGGAAAGTTATTGGGGAATGAAAGAGATCATTGTGCCACAGATGCAAAAAATTAGTATCTTTAGAAGTTCTTGTGAGATAGAAGAGAATCCAGATACATGGTGGGTTTAGATATGACCACTTACCATGTAGCAGTTTTCAAACCCTGGATGTCCTTAGGAATACATATTATCCTTTTTACTGATTTCACTGAAATATTATCCTTTCCACTGAGTCACTGTTTTTTGGTTCAACCAACTTTTAAGATTTGGTTTATTTTTACTAGGTGAAGGAAGAGGACAGATATAAAAGCAGATCATTTTAGTTAGCTTCATTTATTTGATGTTTCATCAATATTATCTATAGTATCTGGAGTATCATCATCTTCACCAATGTCTTCTGGTATTGATGCTTTACTATTCCATATTTTCCATGGGAACTTTCAGCTAATTTAATAAGTCTTTTTAAGATAAGAGCACTAAACTGAATATTCCATAAAGCATTTCTGTGACTGGTTTGGTTTCTGCATGACCAAACCAAAGTAATTGCAAAGGTCTTGTCAGAGAAGGAAGCATGGAACTTGGGATTGTTAAAACAACAATTTCATCATTATCTTTAATCATGTTAACCTTTTAAATACCAGTTATATTGTTCACATCCAGTGTTTTAAGACATCTCTGAAGGTTCTGTTATCAGTGGTACCTGACCTAAGTACTACCTTCTTTCTTTCATTTAAAAATTGGTTATTTTACTTTTCAAATGTTGTCTCCATCTGCAAGCCCCCTATCACATTACCACTCCTCCTGCTTCTATGAGAGTGCTTGATGGCCTCACTCTCACCTCACTACCCTAGAATCTCCCTACTGGGAGATCAAGGGCATCATACTGGGACATCAAGCCTCCACAGGACCAAGAGCTTCCCCTCCCATTAGTGCCAGGTAAGGCAATCCTCTGCTACATACGCAGCTGAAGCCATGGGTCCCTTCATGTGTACTCTTTAGTGGTTTAGCCCCTGGAAGCTCTGGGTTTCTGGTTGGTTGATATTGTTGCTCTTCCTATGAGGTTGCGAACCTCTTCAGCACCTTCAGTCCTTCCCCTATGTTCTTCAGTGGAGTTCCCATGATCTGTTCAATGTTTGACTGTGATAATTCCCATCTGCATTGGTCAGGCTCTGGCAGAGCCTGTCAGGAGACAGTTATACCAGGTTCTTGTCAGCAGGTGCTTTTTGGCATCATCAATACTATCTGGGTTTGGTGTCTGCAGATAGGATTGATCCCTAGGGTGGGAAGTCTGAATATGGTCTCTACCCTTTGTTGGTTATTTCATCTAATGTTATCCCAGTTGGGTCCTAAAACTGTCTTGCTTCTCTGGCATCTTGGACTTTCTAGAGGCTACCCTCAGTTCCCCATTCGCCACTGCTACATACCTCAGTTCAGTTTCCTGACCCTCTATACTTCTCCCCTATCTTCTCCCACAGCTGATCCTACCACCCATTTTCACCTCCTCTCTTTCTCCCTGCTTCCTCCCTCCCTTTACTTCCCATGATTATTTTGGTCCCCCTTCTAAGTGCTAAGGGATAAGCATCTACACTTTGGTCTTCCCTCATCTTGAGCTTCATATGGTCTGTGAGTTGTATCATGGGTATTTCAAGCTTGTTGCCTAATGTTCACTTATAAAGTGAGTACATACCATGTGTGTTCTTTTGTGACTGTGTTACTTCACTCAGAATGATATTTTATAGTTCCATCCATTTGCCTGTGAATTTCATGAAATCATTGTTTTTAATAGCTGAGTCATACTCCATTGTATGAATGTACCTGTGCATATTCTCAAAACATGTTTCAACATATAACAAGGATGCATGCTTGACTATATTCTTTGCCTCCTATCTAGATCTGAACATGAAGTCTGGTTGTTTCATGATCCATGCTACTGGTAAATCTGCATCCAGGAGAGATCACAAATACCGGCATAAAGCAATATCAAGATAGCTACCTCTCAAGCAGCTTATCTAACAGCCAGATGGAGTCCTGCAAAGCTAAAAGTGAAGCACTTACAGCCACACATAGGCATAAGAGGTAGAAAACTCCAGATCCCAGTCTGTTAGGTCAGTTCTCCACTTATTTTCTTCTCCCCATTATGATAAGTATTTTAAAACATTGTAAACTAAAATAGAATCATATCATTTTGCATATCCCCCATCAACCCAACCTGTATGGCATGGCTGTGGGCAGGTCTCTGAGTGTCTTCTGCTTATCTTATGAGGCAAGCCCCACATGGGGTATCATTAAAGTCCACCAGAAGCCATACCACATGTCATGTGTGAGGAGTGGGAGGACAAACAGAGGCCTGTCTACAACCATGACATTTGTTGGAGAGCAGAAGACATCTAGAGACCCACCAGCTATGTGACCCACCCTCAATGGGATCCACCAAGATGTACATCTTTGTGGTGGACAGATAGAAGATAATGAAAGGATGAATATTTGAGTAATTGTGAAAAGAGGCAGAACTGTAGAACCAAGGGTGGAGAGAAGTGGCCTGCCTTACCACCTGAGGCCATGGTGGAGTCCTAGCCCATGCTGCTGCTGCTGACCATGTTTTGGTCCATGACGATGCAGCAGCAGGGATCAGTATCAATGTCCCAGGATTATATTAGCACTGAAAACCATGGGACATCCCTGGTCTGGGCTGTCATTTGAGATTGTTCAGAGCTAGCCCTGTCTTAATGATTGCAGTACTCAGAAAAGCAGACCCTGAACCTTGCCTCAGCAAAACAGTAGAGCTGGCTCTGGCCCTGGGTTCAGCCTGAAGGGCATGAGAATAGGAGTGCTGGCCCTGATCCTTGCCAGCTGCAGCCTTGAGTGAGTTATTCTGTGCAGTGCTTCAGAGATTGCCCTGGTGGTGTGGATGCAGGAGTGCTGACAAGGTGACCAAGTCAGCTACTACTCAGGCCCAGATGCAGGGATTTTAGTTAGCCATCCCTATGTCTACCTCATCTATGAACTTCTGGAACATGTGAAAAGGTCAGTCCTGCAGGATCTTCATGACACAGGACAACAACAACGTATCCTAAAGGAATCCCAGTAAAGATCCACTATTGATAGTGCAGCAGAAGCCAGAGCCATGCCAATGATTTATTGTAATGAACATTTGCAAGTAACAATGTGTGGACAAAAGGATAGACTTTGGGACATACTGTGATTCACTACAGCTTCCACAATGAAATTTTAAAATGTGTGTTTTTTTTTAATTTAAAATTTTTTTCTTTAGGGGGAGGTTGAAGTGTGGAAGCAAAATAAGAAGGGAAAGGGAGATGAGTGACATTGGGGTGCATGATGTAAAACTCATGAAGAATCAATAAAAATTTTTTAAAAAATATATGTCACCTTCCTCTTTCTTTCATCCCTTGTCTCTCATGCTCCTTGTAGTTATTCTTCTTGTAATTCTTCAACTTTTCCTCCTACTTTCAGGGAGACAGCTTTGTGTGTGTGTGTGTGTGTGTGTGTGTGTGTGTGTGTGTGTGTGGTGTATGTGCAGATGCATGTGACTACACATGAATATGTATATTATATATTTATATTGCATGTATATTATGCATATGCATATTTATATGTCTATGCATACATATATAATGCATATGATGTATATGATATGTGTAATATATGTATATATGTATGTGTAGGAGTAGTTGTAGGTGCAGGTGCAGATGAAGATGCAGGTGCAAATGTAGATGTGTACCCAAGTATATAAACACAGTCTTCAGAGTCTCAGCCATAGTGGATACATTTTTGTCACAGCTCCAGTTTTTATGGATTAGGAAACATCATGGAAGAGGCATGGAAAGATCTAAGAGAAAAAATACCAGGAAGCCTGCTATAAAATGATATATCTTAAAGATAGATTAGCTAAACAGATAAAAAGATAAACAGCTGCATTTACTTTCAAATGCCTCTCCACTCACCGTACCTCCATTCTCTAGGAACTTTAGTAAACTTTGCTTTGGACCTAGATATTTCTTGCTCCTGCAGACCTTATCAGCACTCCTTAGCCCATTCCTACTTCTTGTGTCGGCTACCCATACCTAGAAGAATTTTCCATGGAGGATCCCCAGTGAATGCATCAGGCTGAGACTCAAGAAGGCAACTTTAATGCTTCTTATTGTCCTGCATTACAATTCCTCCAGTAACCCTAATACATTAGGCCCTGAAAATTATAGTGTAGCTTAAGCATAAGACAAGGACTTCAAAATAGTAATTATAAATATGTTTAAGGACCATAAAGAGGATCAATAAATCCCTTGATGAAGTTTGCAAAAATACAAACGAACAGTGCAAACTAATGATGAAAAAAGGTCAAGACATGGAAATAGAAAGAAAATCACTAATTAAAATCCAAAGTTAAATGTTGAGGCCCACATTCTGCCTCAACACTTTTGCCTCAATGCTTTGGGGGCTTAGTGCTCTGGTCAAGAGAGAGTGTGGCTCTTGGGGCAAGAGACGCAAAGAATGAAGACAAGACAGGGTGTGATTCAGTCTCTCTTCTATTTTCTCAAGTCTCCCTCAAGTCTCTCTTATTGAAGGGAATTCTGAGGTATTTATATACACAAGCAGGAGAACACAGGTGAAAACACTTTACCACGTGCACCATACAGCTGAGGTCACTAAACAGCAAAACAAGCTATGTGGGATAAACAAGATATTTATCAGAGTGTGCTTCAGCTGTTAAAGGCTTTTGAAAACCAAGTCTTTCATCAGGGTATATGGTTCCAGATGGCTGCAAAGTTGATCTAGCCGCTTTCTACTAAAGTCGGCTCCCAACAGGTCCCCCTTTTTAATTTTTTTTTTTCAAAAGGGAAGGCTGGGAAAACTTACGGAAACCGTGCCTGTCCTAGGTTGGAACAAAGGACCCCAGCCTCACTTAAGATGGTGAGGCCTCCCTTATTTTAGGGGCAAGGGTCTCGATATGCTCTCTTACCCGTCATTGGCTAACCGGCTTAGCACGCAAGTTAGGGGTTAATCCTCATCAGTCTTGATGACAGAGGTTTCAGAGTCCCTTACTTCCAGCCTGTAATAGCGGACCTGTATGGGTTTCATTTGTTATCTGTTGCCGTACCAAAGCCATCAGTTTGAACAGCATGAACCTGAGAGACAAGAGACTTAATATCTAAACTGTTGATATAAAAGCAACACTCTTTAAGGCAACACACAACTTCCCCTGTTGGAGAAGTAAAAGGTCTAAGCCTTGTACCCACAAATTTATACCAATGAAATCCTTGAATTTTGCATCAGCTTAGTAACAATTATACAGATAAAGACAGTCTAATATTAACCACCTCAGTCCCCAAGTCCAGGGAATTAGGGCGCCAACTCTTCATTAACTTCTTCAAGCTGAACATGGGCATTGAGATATTAGAAGAGGGATGAGGGGAAGGGTAAATTGATAAGCATCTGAAGTCTGTCTTAACTGCATCCAGCTGGAAGTCCAGGGCATCAGTGAACATGCAGGTGATAAGATTCATTCTCCAAAGCTGTGTATTCTGCAATATACAAATCTCAAAACAAGGTTTAGTATCAAGATAATTATTTTGATTCTCTGAAATCTAGTGTTCTGGAGGCCTACCTCTGTCATGTCTGATCCATATAATTCTGGAAGACATAACTACTACCTTAATGACCTCATCAGAAAACACATAGAAAAACCTTTTTTTCCAAATTAGCCTTTCCTTAAGCCAGTAACCAGAAAAACCTTTACATTGAGTTTTTATCCAGAAAAATATAACTATATCACTCAGAATCACACCCATTTTGAAAGTTAAACCAATTAACATTATCATTCTGCTTAGCTCTCTGTCTAGAGCAGCCTTCTATTTATTCCTCGCGTCTGTAAAGCCTTTTTCATCTGTTTTTACTCACTTATTTCTTGCCCCATTTTCGTTACTATAACCTTTATTTATTTATCTGTTTGGCTCTCTTGACTCAGAGCAGCCTTCAATTTACTCCTTGCATCTTTAAAACTTTTTTCATCTGTTTCTGCTTATTTTTTTTCTTGCCACGTTTTTGTTACTATAACCTTTATCTATCTGTTTGGCTCTCTTGACTCAGAGCAGCCTGCAATTTACTCCTTGCATCTTTAAAACCTTTTTCATCTGTTTCTGCTTATTTTTTGCCCCATTATTGTTACTATGCAATCACCTTTGTTTCACTTCCGAATTCAGTCAGCTCCGTCAGTTGACTGGTTCTCCAGCGCAGGGTGTCTTCCACTGTATCCCGCTTACTGGAGCTCTAACATTGAGACTCTGTCAGTCCACTGGTTCTCCAGCGCAGGGTGTCTTCCACTGTATCCCGCTTACTGGAGCTCTAACATTGAGACTCTGTCAGTCCACTGGTTCTCCAGCGCAGGGTGTCTTCCACTGTATCCCGCTTACTGGAGCTCTAATGTTGAGACTCTGTCAGTCCACTGGTTCTCCAGCGCAGGGTGTCTTCCACTGTATCCCGCTTACTGGAGTCCCTGTTCGGGCTCCACTAATGTTGAGGCCCACATTCTGCCTCAACACTTTTGCCTCAATGCTTTGGGGGCTTAGTGCTCTGGTCAAGAGAGAGTGTGGCTCTTGGGGCAAGAGACGCAAAGAATGAAGACAAGACAGGGTGTGATTCAGTCTCTCTTCTATTTTCTCAAGTCTCCCTCAAGTCTCTCTTATTGAAGGGAATTCTGAGGTATTTATATACACAAGCAGGAGAACACAGGTGAAAACACTTTACCACGTGCACCATACAGCTGAGGTCACTAAACAGCAAAACAAGCTATGTGGGATAAACAAGATATTTATCAGAGTGTGCTTCAGCTGTTAAAGGCTTTTGAAAACCAAGTCTTTCATCAGGGTATATGGTTCCAGATGGCTGCAAAGTTGATCTAGCCGCTTTCTACTAAAGTCGGCTCCCAACAGTTAAATAAAACTGGAAATGACAAACTTCAAAAGTCAAAAAATTCTCAACGGTAAACGTTATCATTAGAGAAAACTACATGGAAAGAAAAGCTTTCAGGTTTTGGAAACAAGGTAGCAAATAATTCCTTAGCTAAAGAAACTGTTTAAAAAACAGCCACAAAACATACTGAAAGTCTGGAATACAATGAATAGACTAAAAATTGAGTCAATGAAAAGACCAAATCTTAAAAGTATTTAATGGAGAAAGAAAGGGAAGGAGGAGGAGGAGGAGGAGATGAAGGGGAATGATAATAATAATAATAATAATAATAATAAGTATAAAAGAAGAAGAGGAAGAAGAAGAAGCAGAAGAAGAAGAAGAAGAAGAAGAAGAAGAAGAAGAAGAAGAAGAAGAAGAAGAAGAAGAAGAAGAAGAAGAAGAGGAGGAGAAGGAGGAGGAAGAGGAAGAAGAAGAGGAAGAAGAAGAAAAAGGGGAGGAGGAAGAGGAGGAGGAGAAGAAGGAGGAGGAAGAGAAGAAGGAGGAGGAAGAGAAGAAGGAGGAGGAAGAGGAGGAGAAAAATTCAAGTCAAAGGTATAAAAAAGAGTTTCGACAAAAATCACAGAACATTTCCCTGGCCTAATGAAGAAAGTACCTATCAAGGTAAAAGTAACATTCTGTACACCAAATAGAATGGATTCACAAGGAATTTCTGCAAGACACATAACAATATAACCATAATAAACATACAGAACAAAAAAAAAGAATGTTAAACATTACAAAAGAAAAATACCAAGTAACATATAGAGGTAGGTCCAATAGAATGACACGCAACTAATCAATGGAGACCCTAAAAGCCAGAAGGCTTAGAAAAGATGTTCTAAAAGCCATGAGAGACCACAGTTGCCTGATCAGACTATCATAAACAGCAAAACTATCAGCTTCAATACCCAGAGAAGGAAAGAAAAGCATTCCATTTTAAAGCACAGCTTAAGCAGTATCTAACAATCCAGATCTACAGAAGTTATTAGAATAAAAAATTTAGGATGAACAGGTTAACAACAGTAACAAAAAAAAAAAAAAAAAAAAAAAAAAAAAAAAAAAAAAACCACAAGGAGAAAATAAACCTAGACCAGCAAATGAAAGAGTGGGGCACCCACACTGTAATAACAAAATAACAGGAGTCAAGAAACACCTCTGAATGATAACCCAATATAAATGGTCTCAATTACCAATAAAAGGACACAGTCTAACACACGGGATTACAAAACAGGATTCAACCTTCTGCTTCATCCAAGAAATGCTCTTTAACATCTAAGGTAGACATTGCCTAAAGATAAAAGGATAGAAAAAATATTTCAAACAAATGGACTCAATAAGCAATTAGGTATAGCAATATTAATATATGATAAAATAGACTTCAAACCAAAGCTTATCAGATAACATAGAGTAGGAGACTACCAACTTACTCATCAAAAAATATTTACTACAAAGTTACAAAAATTCTACACATTTATGTGCCAAATATAAGTGTACCCAAATTTATAAAAGAAACACTATTACATCTGAAATCTTATATTTACCTTCACATATAGAGAGTAAGTAACTCTATTATACACATTTGCCCATGTATAGGTTGTCCAGGCCAGCTGCACAATCAAGTGGGAAACTTAGACCCTTTGGAGAAGACTGAGATGTATGAGAAAATAAGAAGGCACAGCAATTCAAGAGGTCTGATCAAGCTGGAAAAAATTTTATTGTTCACACAGGTTATATACTCTGAAAACAGGATATGGTGTGGGGTAGAAAAGGAAAGAGGGTTTTGCAGGTGGAGAAAGCTAGCTGTAGCTGTGGGGTATAACTAAGTTATTCTTACAAAGCCTTGCTGTTATCATGGGTTCTAAAAACATCAATCTAGCAAGATGTTGGCTAAATCTAAAGATCAGGAGGAAGGGTTACTATGGTGGGTTGCTATGAAGCCTTGTATGAAGTTCTGAATACTGACAAATAAATCATGGAAGGTAAGCAAAAAGAAGAATAGTAAATAGGAGAGGCAAGAGTGAGTGTTTGCGAAGAGTAAGGCCTTGCCATGGCTTCCCACCATGGGTTATACAAACAAAACAGAAAATTGCCTCACAATATATCATTAAATAATGTCAAAATCAAATGGATCTATTTACAGATAACTTCATTCAAACACAAAAAATATACCTTTCTCAGAAGGTCATGGAAAGTTCTTCAAAGTTGACCACATATTTGTAAACAAGACAAGGCTTAACAGATAGATGAAAATTAAAATAATACCTTTCAATCTTTTGGACCAGTATGGATTAAAGCTGAATACTAACAAAAATAAAAACAATGGAAAGTTTACAAAACAAAGGTGCTGAATAAAAAATTAATCAATATAGAAGTTAAGAAATAAGCTATATTCTATTAAAAATTGAATGAAAATACAGCATACCTAAACCACAATAAAGGTGGAAGTAATATACTTTCATAGCAGTAAGTGCCTACATAAATTAATTGTTGAAATGCTATATTAGTAACTTACTGACATACCTGAAAGTTTGAGATTAAAAAAGAGATGAAATAACACCACATGAGTAGAAGGCAAGAAATAATCAAACTCAGGGCTTAAATCAATAAAATACAAACAAATAAACAGTCAATGAAACCAAATACTGTATTTTGAAAAAATCAGTAAGATTGAAAAATTCTTAGCTAAATATATTAAAATATGAAGAAAGAGAGGATCAAAATTAATATATTGATGATGTTGAAAACTGTACTGCCAAAAGCCGTGGGGGCTAAATTGTTAGAGCCCACACTGCCCACAAGCTGCTCCAGTCTGAGGGTCTGGGTTCAGCAAGAGAGTGAGGATGGATGAGAAGAATGAACACCAGACAGAGTGAGATTCAATCCCATTTATTTTTCAGTATCTCTTCTCTCCAATTCCCTAGTTCCAAGTCCCTAGTTCCTAGCACCTAATTCTAGTTCCAGTTGCTAGTCTCTTTCCCAGTTCCAAGTTCTTTCTCCAAGTGTTAAAAATAATCATTTCTTCTGTCTGCCTCACTTCTAAGCCACACCTTTAAGTCACACCTTTAAGTCTTATCTCTAAATCACACCTTTCAGTCACACCTTTAAATCTTGGCTCTAAATCACACCAATAAGGGAAGATCCTGGGTATCTAAAACAAGATGTTATTGGCACCTTCTAGTCTGGGGCTGAGCACTGAGCAGATCCTGGACAGCAGCTCTGCCCTCAATCTCTAAGAAACCAGAAGAAGTAGGGCTCCCAGGTGCTCCAACTCAGGCAGTATCTTAGGTAAGCAGGCAGCAATGCCCGCCCTAAACAGGGAGTAACTGGGACCCACAAGGACTCAGGAAGTCACTCCTGGCTTGGAGCACTGGTTCCTTCTGGTCTGGGTCCAAGCACTGAGCAGATCTTGGGCGGCAGCTCTGCCCCCAATCTTTAAGAACCCAGAGGAAGTGGGGCTTCCAGCAGCTCCAACCCGGGCAGTATCTGGTCTGCGCCTGAGCACTGAGCAGATATTGGGCCCCAGCTCTTACCCCAGTAGTAAAAACCACCCCACAGAGTTCTGATACAACTAAGATAATAGGAAAGACAGGCTCCAGTCAGAGACAGGGCAGGTAGCACTAAGGAGATCCAGATGGCAAAAGGCAAGTGCAAGAACACAAGGATCAGCAAAAGTACCCAGGGTACTTAGCATCATTAGAACCTAGTTCTCCCACACAAGAAAGTCCTCAGTTCCCCATATTACTAGGAAAGCAAGATTCAGATTTAAAATCCCTTCTAATGATGATGATAGCAGACTTTAAGAAGGACATAAATAACACTCTCAAAGTATTTGAGAACACAGGCAAACAGGTAGAGTCCCTTAAAGTGGAAACACAAAAATTCCTTAAAGAATTGCAAGAGAACACAACCAAACAGGTGAAGGAATTGAACAAAACCATCCAGGACATAAAAATGGAAGTAGAAACAATAAAGAAATCACAAAAGGAAACTACCCTGGAGATAGAAAACCTAGAAATCAGGAGTCATAGACACAAGCATCACCAACAGAATACAAGAGTTAGAAGAGAGAATCTCAGGTGCAGAAGATACCATAGAAAATAGCAACACAACTGTCAAAGAAAATGCAAAATGCAAAAAGTTCTTAACACAAAATATCCAGGAAATCCAGGACACATTGAGGAGACCAAACCTAAAGATAATAGGTATAGATGAGTGTGAAGATTCCCAACTTAAAGGGCCAATAAATATCTTCAACAAAATTATAGAAGAAAACATCCCTAATCTAAAGAACAAGAGGCTCATAAACATACAAGAAGCCTATAGAACTCCAAATAGACTAGACCAGAAAAGAAATATCTCCCATCACATAATAATGAAAACATCAGGTGCACAAAACAAAGAAAGAATATTAAATGCAGTAAGGGAAAAAGGTCAAGTAACATTTAATGGCAGACCTATCAGAATTACACCAGACTTCTCACCAGATACTATAAAAGCTAGAAGATGCTGGACAGATGTCATACAGACCCTAAGAGAATACAAATGCTGGCCCAGGCTACTATACCCAGCAAAACTCTCAATCACCATAGATGGAGAAACCAAGATTTTCCACGAGAAAACCAAATTTACACAATATCTCCACAATATCTCTCTACAAATCCAGCATTGTTAGGCCATGGAAGGGTTTCCTGGTTCTTGGGTTTTGGGTTTGGCCATGCCCCCAGAGCCCCGGCTCCTATCACAATGTCTAATCTCCAACCTGCACCCTTCAGTCACTACACAGGTGGAGGGTGCAATGAACAAGCCCCAGGCCCTAGAGAGATTTACATACTAATGAGATACCTGAAGGCAAGAGGGTGGAGTCAATTAAGCATTCCTCCCCAGGCCCTCCCCATCTTCCGCTTTCTATTTAACTCAGGTCTGCCCTGAGTCTTGGGAGAGCACATCCAGATCCATCCACCATCTGTCATGCCAACAAACTGGTTTTGGAAAACACAAGGACTTCCTCATGTGTTGGGGCCATGCCGTGAGGAACTGTGCAGAGGCCTTCAGTGAGCAGCTGGGCCTAACTTCCAGCTGGAGGAACCCAGGATGTTCCCAGCTAACTACACAGAGCATGGTGGAAGGAAACCTGGGTTCCCCAGCCATGTTTTTTTTACCTACACAGCATTACAAAGAATAATAACAGGGAAACTCTGATACAAGGAGGGGAATTATACCCTAGAAAGAGCAAGAATGTAATCCTCTTCCAACAAATCCAAAAGAAGATAGCCACACAAAGATAATTTCACCTCTAATAACAAAAGTAACAGGAAGCAACAATCACTGTTCCTTAATATATCTTAACATCAATGAACTCAATTCCACAATTAAAAGACATAGGCTAATGGACTGGATACATAAACAGGACCTAGCATTTTGCTGCATACAGGAAACCCACCTCAGTGAAAAAAAAAAAAAAAAAAAAAAAAAAAAAAAAAAAAAAAATCAAACAGATTCTAAGAGTCAAAGGCTGGAAAACAATTTTTCAAGCAAGTGGTCCTAAGAAACAAGCTGGAGAAGCCATTCTAAAATTTCCAGCCCAAGAACACAAAGGAAGGGACTCATGGCTCCACCTGTATAGGTAGTTGAGGGCACCCTTGTTAGGCATCAGTGGAAGTGGAGAGTCTTGGTACCTGAAAGTTTGGATTTCCTAGTGTTGGGGAATTGCAAGAGCAGGGAGGCTGGAAGGAGAGGATGGTAGCAGCACATCCTCATATTAATTAGAAGAGGGGGGATGGGTAAGGTGTTAGGCATCAGTAGAAGTGGAGAGCCTTGGTGCCTGAAAGTTTAGATTCCCTAGTGTTGGGAAATTCAAGAGCAAGGAGCTGGAAATGGGAGGATGGTGGGAGCACACCCTCACAGAAACTCCCAGAAATATATGGATTAGCTATGACAGAGGCAGGCCGCCAGAAGACTAGTTTCCAGAATTAAAACAAAAAGTTATCTTGATACTAAAATTTTTTTCGAGAATTGTATATTGCAGAATACATAGCCTTGGCATATCTTCTCATCAAGCAAGCTGAGCAGACCTGCTTGAACCTCTGATGCCCTGGTATTTCAGCTGGATGCAGTGAAGACACAGTGTCAGAGGCTTATCAATTTACTCTTCCCCCCACCCCTCTTCTAATATCTCAACACTCATTATCAGCTACCCAAGCAAAATGTTGAGGCCTGGGCTGCCCCAAGTTTGGGGCAGCCACTGTATCCTGGCCGAAGCTGCTGCTCCAGTCCGAAGGTCAGGGTTCAGCAAGAGAGAGAGTGAGGACGGACTCGAAGGATGGAGACCAAACAGAGAGTGATTCAATCCCGTTTATTCTTCAGTTTCTCTTCCTAGTCCAAGTCCTAAGTCTTGAGTTCCTAGTTCCTAGTTCCTAGTTGAGAGTCTGATTCTCTGACATCTGCCTCTGGCTTTTATATGTCTCACTTCTAAGCCATGCCTCTAAGTCACACCTTTAATCATGCCCTTAGGTCTTGTCTCTAAATCTCATCTCTAGGTCACACTCTTAAGTCACACACCTTTAATCTCACACACCTTTAATCTCACACACCTTTAATCTCACACACCCAAGGAAAGTCCTGGGTATCCAAAGCAAGATGTTATCACAGTGTGCTCAGCTGTTGTAGGCTATTGTAATACAAGTCTCATGTCAGGGTATATGGCTCAAGATGGCTGCAAAGCTGATAGCCGCTTTCTGCTACAAGTCAACTCCCAACATCTATCTTGCACCTTACTGACATAAATTGGTATAGTTATGCTCTAACTGTATTTTGAGAAAAAAGTTTTATTTTAACAGGAAGGGTGATATGTAGGAGGAGCTAAGATGGAAGGAATATGGAGAGGAAGAGAAGGAGCAAGCAGAGGAGGAGAAGGAGAAGAGGAGCTAGGTGATGAGAGAGAGAAAGAGAGAGGGGGAGACAGACATGGAGGCTGATGTTCACATGTCTCTGACAGTCAAAGATAGTTGATACATCTGGGATGGGTATTGGGTTAAACTTCTGATTGATATTGAGCATTACTAAACGTATAAAGCCTTTTGTTAACATTAAAAAACTATATAAAATCAAAAAGGAGAAGGGGGCATGGGATAGGGGTTTTCTAGGAAGGGGAAATGGGCAAAGGGTATGGTATCTGAAATGTAAATAAAATATCTAATAAAAATAAATTTAAAAAGAAAGTTTTATGCATGCAAAAAAAGATTTTATTAGAGTGTGCTCAGCTGTTGTTGGCTGTTGTAAATGAGTTTCTTGTCAGGGTATATTGCTCAAGATGACTACAAGGATGATAGCCACCTTTCATTGGCTCCCCACAAGATGACAAAGGGACATCACAACATACACCAAATAACTCTGGAAAATCATAATGCATTTAAAAAACTGGGATGTCTATAGAAAATGAATACATTTATTGGTATGTATGACCTACCAAAATTTTAAGTAACATTGTTCCAAGACATTTGATCACACTCTGAACCCCAAGATTATGCTATTTACTGAAAAAAAAACTGTTTCTAGTTGTTTGGCTCAGCCTTAGTATATACATTTAATCCATGAGGTTTCTTTTTATAGTAAATAGGATTAAATACTGTGAACCAGAGGTCAAGAAGCAGAGCAAACAAGCAGTTGTCAGGGAGTGAACATAGAAAAAAAACAGAGTGTTAAGGAAGTCAGAGGGTTTGGTATTCCAAAAGCTGTTGCCTGTACATGTGATATGTTCTTGTAGCTAGGCTGCCTTGTCTGGCCTCAGTGAGAGAGGAAGTACCAAGCATCGTAGAGACTAGATGTGGAAGGTTGGAGGAAACTCAGGGGGGGTTTACTTGCTCAGAGGAGAAAAGGAGTGTAAGAAGGAGAAAATAATGGGAGGGTGTGACTGGGAGAGAGCAGTGATCAGGGTATAAAATGAATCTATAAAAAATTAATTAAATTAAATTTAAAAAGACAAAGTTATGAAAATGGATAAACACACAGGAAGTTGAAGGGAGGAACACTCGTTTGAGAGGCGTTTGAGATGGTATAGAGAACAAGAGTTTTCTTTTTAGATATTGGCTGAGGATGAAGGTCAACTGGGTGCAGTTGACCCAGTTTATTCCTCTCTGAGCTAGTAGGGTTTTACTCCAGCATCTGCCTCCTGCATCTTTATTGATAAAATCAAATATTTGATATTTTGTTAAAAACAATGTCAGATATGCAATTTTAAAAGACAGGTAATAACTTGTATTATAGGAGCAGAAATCAAGTCTTACAACTTAAAAGATAGATAGATAGATAGATAGATGAGAGAGAGAGAGAAAAAGAGAGAGAGAGAGAGAGAGAGAGAGAGAGAGAGAGAGAACACATAGAACTCAGGGCCAGTCAGATTCTCAATGGAATTCTACCAGATATTCAAAGAAGAATTAATATTGCTCAAATCAATTCTGAAACAGAAACTGAAGGAACATTACTTACTTCTTTTCACAAGGCCCCAGTTATCATGCTTACTCAGCAACACAAAGATCCAATAAAGAAAGATAATTACAGATGAATATTCCTTATGAACAAGATGCAAAACATCTTAATAAAGTACTTCTAAACTAAATCCAAGAACACATCAAAAAGTCATCCACAATAGTCAAGTAGGCTTCATAGACAATGTAAATGCACTACAAATGTAAATAAATAAACATAATCTACCACATAAACAGCAAAAGAACATATTTTAGAATTATTAGAAGAAACTAGAAAATATTATTGTGAGTGAAATAATTGAATCACAAAAAAACACACATGATATTCACTCACTGATAGTGGATAGTAGCCCAAAAGCTCACAATACCCAAGATATAACTCACAGATCATATGAAGCTCAAGAAAAATAAAGACCAATGTGTGGGCACTTTGGTCCTTCTTAGAAGGAGTAACAAAACACTCACAGAAGCAAATACAGAGACAATATGTGGAGCAGAAACTAGAGAAGGGACTGTCCAGAAACTGCAACATTTTGGGATCTATCCCAGGTGCAATCACCAAATTCGAATACTGTTGTGGAGGTAAGGAAGTGCATGCTGACAGGAGCCTGATATACCTGTCCCTGAGAGGCTCTGCTAGAGCCTCACATATACAGAGACAGATGGTCACAGCTAACCATTGAACTGATCACAGGGTCTGCAATAAAGGCCTTAGAGAGAAGACTGAAAGAAATGAAGAGACTTGCAGCCTCATGGGGAGAACAATACTAATTCACCAGAGCTCCCAGAGTCTTAACAGCTAGCCTGGAATGCACCTGGATGGACCTATGGCTGTATATGTAGTGGAGGATGGCCTTTTCTGGCATCATTGGAAGAGGAGGTTCTTGGTCCTATGAAGATTAGATGCCCCAGTGAGGGTAAATTCAAAAATAAGGAGGTAGGATTGGGGTAATTGGGAGGGGCAACACTAGAATGGGATGAGGGGTTTCGGGAGGAAATAGGGAAAGGGAATAACATCTGAAATGTGGACAAATAAAGTATCTAATAATAAATAAAATACAAAACAAAACTACAACAAAACAGATAATGGAACTGCTATCACATTGAAGCATTTGAGACTTTTTGACTACAAATTAATATTACCCATATTACTGAGATATCTTATAACTATCAAGGACAAAGAAATGTGGAAGAGGCCTATGGAACTGTAAAACAATATCTTCATAAAATAAAAAAGGAGGAGGTGTATCCCTGTACACCACAAATTTATTTAAATTATGTTCTTTTTACTTATATTTTTTAAACTTTGGATAACAAGGAACTTTCCACTGGGTGAGACATGCAGATACTGAGATAAAGAAGGATTCTGATATGTGAGCTTGCTAAGTGCCCTGACAATGGTGTCTGGGAAGTTGTACTGGACATATGTTCCTGACCCACATTTGCTTACCTATACCCCAGTTGGGACTGGCTGCCTTGCCTCAAAATTTTAGACTGTGGAACAGAGAAACAAAAAAAGAAGCTGAAATGACTCTTGTATTTTTCTTAAAGATGACCAGTTATTCAGACTCAATCATGGATTGGTCTGGAAATCAATCCAATATTGGAAATAACAATCTTCATTTGGAGGACTGGTTCTGGACATTTTCAGAGATATATTTGGAAGTTAGCTGCAGTTCTCTTTGATGTTCTATTAGCAAGAGATAGCATTAAAACAGGATCTGGATTTCAAACAAGTGTTAGCACATGTATTAAGGCTCTTTCAATTGTCAAGTTAAAATTTATTTTGTTTCTTCTACAGTATTTAATGGAAGTTGCATTAATTGTACAATTTCTAATTGTGTTAGTGTGTTAAATCTGGCATATCAGTTATAGAGGTCTACCAGCCAGCTTTTGTTTTATTGCCCTGACTATCACAGAACCTTGTTATTCTGAAAAAAGCTTGCACATACTTGAAGAAGTAAGTAAGGCTTTCAGTAGAAAGCAAGAGGGTAGTAGGCTTGGCTATTGCTGGTATAACAGCTTTAATTAAATTAATTTTTAGCACCACTACTTCTGCAATTGCTTTGACACAAGAAGTTAAGACAGCTACTTTTATTAATCATTTAGCAAAAAAAAAAAAAAATGTTACTCATGTGCTGAATGTAGAACAGGATTTAGATAGGAATTTGGAAGAGTGGATTTATGTTCTTTATTCTATTCAAATTATTGGAAGTAGGTTTAGAGTTTAAGAGTAAGAAGCCATCTCAAGTGTCATGTCAAATGCCATTGGATTCATGTTAGTTTTAAAATTTACAGTGGTAGTCATTATAGTTAGGAAAAAAATTTAAAGACACTTGAAGTGTATTTGGCATAATTCTAACACCTCTCTGTATGTTTTAACCTTAAATAGTGTGCTCATGAATTTAAAGAATGCTGCACTGCTGAGCAATGATGCAGCAAACACTGCTGATAAAATTATCCATGGCCCGAGTTCAGGATTTTTATTTTGGTCAAGCCTCAAGAATGGCATATATAGCTTAATCATGCTAACCTTTTTTTTTGTCCTGGGAATACTTTTATTTCTGCCCATCTTGTAAAATTTGTCTTTAATAACATCAACATGTTGACAGCCAAAGTACATGGCTTGAAACTGAAAATGGACCCCCAGACAGAGTTATTAAATTAACAGGCTGGCAAGCCAAGGACAGGTAAGATTCTGCACAGACCCTTACCAACCTAAGACAGAAGTACATTACTTTTGATAAAGTATATTCTCTGAAATGTAAAGAAGGCATTCTTGTCAGAATGACCTAAGACAGGCTCAGACTTGTTTATGAAATTAAAAAAAAAAAATTGGGGAGAGGTGGGGAGCTTTTGGTGCTGCTTGGCAAGAATCTGACATGGGCCAAGGACAATGAAATTGGCTCCTTGGCAGAAATATGACATTGGCCAAGGCCAAGGAAGTGGACTTCAGGCAGGAATCTGACATTAGTCTAGAACAAAGAAATAAGTTCAGTCAGGAATCTAAATCTTAGTCTGGAACAAAGAAGTAATTTCAGACAGGAAACTAAATCTTAGGCTAGAGGAAGTCAGTAGTCTTCAGACATGAAAATGACTTTGGGCTAGGACAGGGAATTTGTCTCAGATATTTTGGTCATTCTGAAAAGCCCTTAGAAACAGTGATCATGGGAGTGTTCACAGAACTTTGTTTATTGCCTTGCTTGTTCTTTGACTATTTATGTTTATTGTCTTGCTTGTTCCTTGACTATTTGTATCTACTGTATTGCTAGTTCCTCAATGTAGAACTGACCTTAATACTTGCATGTAATTAAAATGTTATAACAGCAAAAAGGAGGAGGGAGTATAGGATAGGGGTTTTTTAGGGAGGGGAAATGGAGAAAGGGGAAATGTCATCTGAAATGTAAATAAATAAAATATCCAATTAAAATAAATAAAATAAATAAAAATATAAAATCTACTAATTTAAGAATTTACTTTATAGGCTATCATGAGGGTTGCATTGTTGTAGTATTATCAGCTTTGCCAGGTACCAGAACATGATGTTGGCCTAGACAGCATCAATAGTTCCATCTCTGAGCCAGAACTTTCTGAAAAACTCCATTTTCTTGGTACTAATCATTCATGACAGAGCACGAATATATCGAAGAAGTCATTACAAACTTTGTTATTACACACACACACACACACATATATATATATATATATATAATGCAAAATAAGCAAGCTAAAATTTGTAATGTCTAATATTAAAACTAACACTTTGATCTTAAGAATGATCACTGCTGAGTACAACCAAACAATAAAGTTGACAAGCCTAGCATCGCAAGTTTTGGCAATCCAAATACTTAGTAAAATAAAATTCCACATGTTTCCAAAGACCTCATGGTCTGAGAACAAAGAGCAATTTGTATTTTGTGATGATTACATAGTGAGGGCAATTTGTACTTTGTGATGATTACACATTGTTGAACTACAATCTTAATAAGTGACATCGTAAATCTTTAATAAGGACTTTTACCAGGCCCATACACTGTCCCTATTAAACAAACATACTCTATCTTGGTTATATGATTCCATTGAACGGATACTGGCTTTACAAGAGAAACCTACTGAAATGCTCTTTTCTGATTTAAATCTCTCAGAATACTATTGCTTTAGATAGTGTAACAAATTAATTGCTGGTCTACACTGCATTTGGAGTACCTGTCCAATACTTTGAATTCACACTGTGTTGTAGAAAATACAAAATGTAAGACTTCTATTTTATTTGTGATGGGGTAAACTAACATTTTGATATTCTGACTTCTATGTGTTGATGTTTAGGCCCATGGTCTTTTTAAAGTTTACAGTTGACCTGTCTGGAAGAAAAATGTCTTACTAAGACCTCAAATCTTCACATCGTTTTTTCGTTAATTCTAATATGCACTATAGTATTAAATAGATTGAGGGTCTATAAAATATTCAGGTGATAAAAATATCAATCAATTTAGCCTATAGTTAGAGAAACACCAAGGGAAACAATAGAAGCATGAACCAACACAAAGGATCTGAGGTGCTATAATTTCCAGGTCACTCTAATATTCAAAGAAATGAATTACATATTATACACCACTACTCAATTCTGTATGTGGTGAAACAAACACAGATGTCTTGTCAACTACAAACACTGTATCAAGTGGCCAGGAGAGGGAGCCATAATATGGTTAGGAAAAAGCAAAGTAGTCTGTTCTGACAGTCTCAGTACTTAACAATATGAAGTCACCATCATTTGCACAGATATTTCTTTTATCTGGTGTCCTTACCTCTTAGACTATCCTTCACTTTGCTGTGGCATGCTCAGCATACACAAGGGGAAATATGTTAGAAAGATGCTGTCCTTATCACTGATCATTGGAACACTCATCTGGATTTCAGGTCAGTTTATTAGACAAAGCATAAAAGCAGATGGTGGTAAATGAATACCCTCTTTTCATTTTATGTAAGGAAATACTGAATCATTGGTAATTTCTGTTGTTTAGACCTAAAAATTTAAACAGATAATACATTTTCCACTTTTTCTACTAATTCTTCATGAATTGTAAGTGTCCACATCAAGTATGATTCCCTGAGCATCTCTGGGCACCCTCTTGTTTCAGTGGCAGTAGATCAGATACAGATTTCAACTTTGTTATCAGCAGCCTAGAGCCTGCAGCTGCTTCAGTCTGCTACTGTCAACAAGGAAATAGCTTACCCCACACAGCTGTATCTGATGGCTACACATCAGAGCATAAACCATCTAATAAAGCAGTTGAGTTTCCCCAGCTGCTCCTTGTGGTGTTCCCCACTGACTGAGAGTTTTTCTCAGATTGAGAGCATATTAGAAGCCTTCAGTTTATAAAGATATTTGGGCTAATGAAAGCTGCAAAGCTTTCCTGCAGCTGAACTCTCTGTACTCTACCTTAGCATCAGTTTACAGACCTGACTGTAGCTCTCTTGGTTTGATTGACAGTCACCTTCTTTGTTTGAAGCAACTCAGAACCAAAGCTAGCCTGACCTGAGTAGGAAAAAAACTGGTAAAACCACTTGAAAGGCTCTTCATTTACACCACTTTTATAATAAAAATGGACTCAGATCTCTGAATAGTGAGTGGTAAAAGCAAGAATGCTGCAATCCACATACACACACACACATACACAGACTACAGGCTTCCAGTGTGTCTGGTTCTTTTACCTTCTCTTTGGCATTTTTCTTCTGTTTTGGTCAATTCTGATGTGTTGGTCTTTGTGTTATATTATTATATTTACTTCTTTTACTTTATTATTATACATCATCACTATTAATTATTATTGCATAGAAGCCTGATTATTTTCTAATAATATTCAGAAAGAAGGTGGATGCAGAGGGAATGTGTTATCAGGAGTTGCTGGGAGGAATAGTGTGGGAAAACATAATTAGAATATATTACCTGAGGAGAAAATCAATTTTCAGTAAAAAAAAAAGGAAAGAAAAGAGGGAATAAAGAAAAGAGGTACAAAATAAAGAAAAAGGAGAGATAGAGTGAAAGAAAGGAAGGAAGGTTGAAAGAAGGAAGGAAGAATGGAAGGAAGGAAGGAAGGAAGGAAGGAAGGAAGGAAGGAAGAAAGAAAATATTGTCCATAATACTTTAATTGGTTTAGAAGTGTTTGTGTTTTGATGATTGTAGATGCAGCACATACCTTAATATTCTATGCACAGTTTCACTTTACAATCTTCTCTTACTAATAATTACTATGTGGTAATTGCATACATCTGCTTCTTGTATTGAATTCTTATTTAAAGAAAGTCACAAGATACTTGATTATTTCCAATGACTGATCCTAAACTTGCTTGGCAAGTATAATTTACTAATTTGGATATTTTTCCTTTTTGGATTAGTAGAATTTTTTTCCTTTTTCAAGACAGGGTTTCTCTGTGTAGCCTTGGTTGTCCTGGTACTCACTATGGAGACCAAGCTGGCTTTGAACTCAGAAATCTCCCTGCCTCTGCCTCCCAAGTGCTGGGATTAAAGGCGTGCACCACCACCATCTGGCCTAGAATATTCTTAACATATTTAACAAGCTTCTTTCTCATGTCATTCCAAAAATGAACAAACATTTCTTCCCAATGTATCTGCTTATTTAATTTGATAGCATATGTACTCTATTGTAGTCCCTCCAGAAACCTCCGAATTTGGGAGTCACATTCTAGTTTTTTTACATCAATGTGTAGTCCAAGTCAAAGAGAGAAATTGAATATTTTGAAGTTCCAGTTCATACAAGAGGGAGAAACATGGCAAATTTATAGGAGGGACTGGAATAATTTAGTCATTATAATTTTCCAGATCCATACATTTTCTAAAATTTTTCAAAATTTTGTGATACTTCATACCTAAAATAATTCCTTTGAACAAATATACTCCATTTTACTTATTCATTTATCTTGTGGTATACATTGAAATTGATTCCATTTCCTAGCTATTTTTAATACTGCAGCAGAATGCATTTATATAGGCTACAGATTTCTTTAGGTATAGGCACAGGAATAGCATAGCTTGGTAACGTAGAGGTCCTATTTATAGACATTTAAGAAAATTGCACACTGATTTCATAGTTACTGCATTCTGACCAGCAGTAAACTAAGTTTCTTCTTTACTCCTGTCCTAATTGCTCCAGAATCTTGGTAGTTTATGTTGCAGCTAGGTAGTTTATGTTTCAAAAGCTCAGACATGGTTTTTTTATATATATATATATAACAAATATGTTCCTGCTTTGTTATATGGCTCAAGTGACAGGAACAGTTGTTTCTTTAAATGGAACTGATGGAGATTTCTCTCCTGATTTTGACTGTCTCAGAATTTTGGTCTTTTAAGTAGCATGAAAAATCATGTACTAGGGAAGGAATTTGATTGAATTTTCTAGAAATATATCTGTGACACTCTAAATCACTCTTGTTGGTAAGACATGCATGATGTAATATTTGGCTTTTATCTGGAAAGTGCTAAAAAGTATTTTGATATATCAATCTTTGAAATTCTCTTCTACTGTGGCTGATTGTAAACATATATAGAAAATTTATTCTCTCCTCTAGAGACATATGTTTTCCCAGGACATACAGAATTTCTTACTTCTTGTTCACGATATCTCATTAGTATGACAGCACTCTAGTGTTAGATGTTGTGATGCTTCAGGGAATATTCAGACAGTTAAAGCTGCTTCAGCTCATTTTATAAGAACCATCCAGGAAGACAACATAATCCCTGAATAAGACCATGTGTTTGAGGTGCTCTTCAGTTTAAATACTGAATGCACCAAGAGGCTCCATTAAACACTGCTAATTATGTGACCATGTATGTAGGAGCTGAGTATCCTTTAAATCTCAACCTCTCCTCAGATAACCATCAAGGGGATATATATTCTAAGAAGGCACTGAGAGCCTACTCTCAGGTTTTTATTACAAACATTATGAAGTCAGTATAATTTGCATAAGTACTTCTTCCTGTAGTATTTCTGTTCCTTGGACTATGATAAGAAGGTCTTCTCAGGACTGTGTCATGATCCAAACAAACCCAGGGAAAGTCAAAAGATGGTGTTCACATTACAGATCCTTGGACTTCTGCTTTTCTGGATTTCAGGTATGTCTAGATGTGGCAAAAAAGTGGTGATGTTATTTAGATACGAAATTTTCTTGTGTTATTTGGAAGCCAGCACCACATAGGATTTGATTTTCTGTTTAAAGAAATTCACATAATGAAAGTCTTTTATTTTTCTAAGTTGTATAGAAATAATATATCTTCTTTCTATATTTCCAGCTTCCAGAGGGGATATCATGCTGACTCAGTCTCCAGCCACCCTGTCTGTGACTCCAGGAGAAAGAGTCAGTTTCTCCTGCAGGGCCAGCCAGGGTATTAGCACAAGCATACACTGGTATCAGCAAAAATCACATGGATCTCCAAGGCTTCTCATCAAGTATGCTTCCCAGACCATCTCTGGGATCCCCTCCAGGTTCAGTGGCAGTGGATCAGGGACAGATTTCACTCTCAATATCAATGGTGTGGACCCAGATGATTTTGGAATGTATTACTGTCAACAAAGTAACAGCTATCCTCCCACAGTGATGCAGAGCATAGCAAAAACCACCAGGAAAGCAGAAGTACGGGGCTTGGCTGCTTTAGCTGTTTCTTGCAGTGCCTCAACCTTCTCCAAAGTGTTTTACAGATGGTGGAAGGTGTGAGGTTTACAGAAATATGTGAATTGAAGAAGACTTAATGTCTCCCTTGCCTCTGAATTCTTTTCACTCTACTTCAGCACTAGAATACATAGCATACAATTATTCTGGTGTAATGAGAGAATCATCTTCAAGTATACTGCAACCAGAGAAAATCTAAACCTAGATGGACAGAAGGAATGAATAGTTATTCCATACTCTTATGAACCCTTGGAAGTTAAGATATTGCATTGTCTGTATTCATAGCATATACTTTACTCCTGCCCCTCACCCAAAACACTAGAGCTTTGTGAAGAAAAAAACCTCGGGGGAGGGGGGGAAGTGGGGGGAAGGAGTCTGGCATCAGGGTCCCGGGTGCCCTTCCCACATCACCAGTGGAGGGTCCCACATTGCTACAGCTGCTGTGGGCTGGCAGCTGTGGTTCAAGGTTCCAGCGTTCCAAAGGCTGGGAACCTGGTGGCGCCAGATCAGGCTACATGTGGAGTCTGGTTTTCCAAACCTTTCTTTGTTCATGGCGTGGTGAATGGATGTAGATGGTATGCACTTCCCCCCAAAAGCCAGGCTCCCCTGACTTTTTATAGGGAGGGGGGAAAAGAGAGGGAATAACTTAATTAGCTACACCCCTGGCCTTTAGATAACTCATTAATATTTAAATCTCTGGAGGTGGAGACCTCTACCTGTGTCTAATGACTGAAGGGCACAGGTTAAACGGAGTTACCTCATCCAAGGCCCAACAGAGCTCAGGCCTACAGATTCATGGTTTTGTTGCAAAATTCCCTCTGTATGTTTTTTTAATTTAGAAAGTGAACAACTCTTTAACAAAAAAGTATTTTTTATGTTAATGGGTTTACATAACTTGACCAATCTTATTTGGTAAAAATTACAAATTTGTTGATTGAGGGGTTTATAGTTACTACTTAATAGACAAAAACTGAAAGAAATGCAAAACAAAAAATGTATTTTCTAAACTGATGAGAGACAATGGGTTGCAGTTGAAGTGACATTTTCAGCAATTCTTGGTGGTGTGCATTTTATTCACAGCACACAGGAAACAGAGATAGGCACATCCCTGTAAACTATACACAATGAAGTCAGGTCAGACTGCACTGCTGATAAGATAAAGCCACTTGCAAACAACAGCCTAAATTCTAAAATGACCCAGTTTTTTCCTTAAAGATACTAAGTACGTTTTCACTCAATAATAAACAGAAATGTCTTTAATACTTTAAAAAATAAATACACATCAATCTCAAATTTATATGAAGAGAAAGGGGAATATAGGTATATTTATTCATATAAAGTTTGTTGATAATTTCAATACTAAAGATAATGCTTTTTGTTTTGTCAAAAAGCCTTTTTCCCTAGGAAAGATATATTTTGCAAGTCAATGTAAGGACCCAGAGTTAGGGTTAGAGTAGCATTGTTTGCTTTTATCTTTTCAGGAGAAGAGAAACATCTACATAAGAAATCCAGAGACTAGACAAGAGAATAAAAAACAATACTGTTAAACTTATTAACAATATTTCATGTTAATTATCAGCTTGATAATGTAGAATACAAATGCTTCATCACAGAGAAGATAATTAAAGCAAATAAATATACATGTCATAAAGAAAATGTGATACTCTTTTAAATTTTAAAAAGACAATTAATGCCAATGAAGATCCAAATGTGATATGCCATCTTAGTATCCAACTGGATACACTGACAAAAAATGTGTACCTTAAAATAGCATGGGCTAGGGACTTGAAATCTGCTTTGAAGTAGGCTATCAAGATACTCTGAACAACCAGTCTGTCTCTTTGGTATATGAAACTCCCATGGGAGAACTAATAGTGGCTCATGAGAGCTAACATTAGCCAACTAGTTTCCTCTACAAGTGGGGCTTCCATGAGACAACCGACAGTAACTCAGTCTTGCTGAAAATATCAAACCTAGGCCAAGATCTCTGAGCAAATACAATATGCTTGAAAATATGCATGGATTCTAAGAGTAACATGACTTTAAATAAGGTTTAATATGGAAAGGTCATTAAATTTATAGATGACATCAATTAAGCTACATCCAGAAAAATATTCTTACATCTTAATAGCAAGAATTAGACTACAAATGCATCTGATCCTGTTTATGTTTATGTGTGATACTTTATGATTTCTAAAGTTGCTGATTATGCACAGGAAGAACCAGCCCAGTTATACCTCACTAGATTTGCTGAGCATTTATAATCCTCCATATATTAGTCTACTTTATCAGGGTTCCACTTGTACAAAGGCCTAACACTGTCCTCATTTTAACAATCTTTCCAGCAGGAAGAGAAGCAACAATACATGTCCATCTACTCAAGATTACTGCAGTACTAGGCATAAAAGTAGTTTCTAATCTTTAAATCACCCAGCATACAATGTTTCCTTATAGACTCTGCCTACTTCTGTGAGAGTTGTGTGCACATTTTACAACCAATGTTAGTCAGTGGAGAATCAAAGTTCTTATGCTTTTTGGTGCAGATGTAGAAACACTGGTTCAATGACTCTAGCCCTCAAAAATTATCTTGCTGGTTAGTAGGATTGGCTTATACATTTTTGTTCTTCATTCACACATTGTAGACCACTACAAAGCTGATGAGCAGCTGTTGGATTACATATCATTATTACCTGCATGGATGTTACTTTTTTGCATCCTCAAGACCTAAACATGTTCTCATTTTAACAATCTCTCTAGCAGGGTGAGGCAATAATACATGTATATCTATCTGGCCAAGATCACTGTGACACAAGGCATAAGAGAAATTTCTCATTTCTAAATACCTGGGCATCCACTGTTTTCTTATAAACACTGCCCACTTTTGTGAGAGTAATCCGTGTACTGTTAGTCAGTGGAGAGTAGAGATCCTGACAATGCCTTGTTGTAGAGATGTAGAAACACTGGTTCTAGGACTCTAGCCCAGAAAAATTATCTTTCTGATAAGTAGGATCGATGTTATAACGTTTTTGTTCTCTATTCACCCACTGTAGTCCAGTACAATTCTAATGTGCAGCTGCTGGATTACATATCATTATTACCTGAGAGGAGGTTGCTTGTTAGTATCCTCAAGAACTTTTAATGTTGAAGACATTAAAGAACATAGGAAGAAATATAATCAGTAAGTATAAGAAAAGAAATAACTTGAACTAATACAGCTGACATCAAATATCTCCAGCTTGATCTCAAAAAGTCATGATAGAAAGTAAAAAGACCATTGAGGTGTGACATTTCATTGATTATTGAGAAGTCTCTTTTTTTCATTCTTTTCTATCTTGAACATTGCTAATGGTATGAATGTATGTGAATGATTTTTTGTGTGTGTTATATTTTCTTCTATGGGAGATTCTCTGTAGCTTTTTATAAATGAGATGGTATATTACACTTCTATATTTGGGGCCATGCTGAAGTTGACTGTGAACCAATGTGAATGTAAACTTCAGATCTCCAAAGTCTCTTCCCACTGTTGTGGGAAGGATCTGAGATCTTGTCTTTCTCAACACTAAATAAGTATTAAGTCATTCTTTGGTTTTTTTCAGTGATTTTTTTAATCATCAAGACATAGACCACAATCCAGGGACTGGCCCATGACATTATAATTAGGCAAACATTCTTATAAATGTTCCATTTTTCTTCTGAGTAGTCTCATCATTTCACATATTTTATGGATAGAAATTTTTGGATGCCATGAAAGTTTAACCAAAAGTCCAAATGATAGTTCATAAATGGACTATAGTGTTACTTGTTCTAAGAAAATGAAGTGTGATACAAAATGGGCTTCCAGGGGAATGTGAAAGTGACTGATTTAGAGTTGTGAAATAACTTGATAAAATCAAGTTTTATTGATTTTACCTTGCCTGTTATCTAATAATAACTGTAGAATGTTCTGAGAATTTAACTTCATTAAAGCAGCTAAGGTAGAGGTAGCCACCTGAAAGAACTTAGGAACTGTGTCAATCCATTCAATTCATAAAGCAATTGTTTTGCAAGTAAAGTCAAACTTTCCAGGTAATAAGACAGGAGATTGTCATCTCTGTTGAGTCCTTCAGGTATGGGCCAGGTGTAGCACACATAATGACTGTTTGTCCCTCAGCAGCATTCCTGATCTGGGGCCTGGGTAACAATGAATTCATTTATGCCATTATATAGGGAACAAATACAGCCCATATAATTACCATGTGTGTGAGTATTCTGTGCCACTTTGATGAAATTGTGAAATAAATTATCATTTTAATTGACTATATTCATTGGCATGATTTTACTGCTTAATCAAAACATATGTATGTGGTGTCAGTACATAAAATAGATTCATATTAATGGATATAATTATCAATAGATTAAATCTTTTAATCACTATTGCACATAAAGAAATCTTTGATATATTCCTGAATGGAAACACTGTGACTACATATTTCAGAGCCACCCTAGTCATTAATTTTTCATATCAATCAGTTTTTTAACTTACACACCTGCTCCTTCTTTCTGACACCTCTCCTGTGTTTATTATCATCTTTAGGCCATAATGGGTGTCAGTCTCACCATGAAAAATACCTATCTCCTATAAAATGCTTGTTTTCACGTGTAAAACTTTTTCCATTCAACCATTCATGGAAACTCACCCTATGTCTGGACATTTCTATGGCTATAATTCCCCATGTATAACTTCTACCTTCACTTGCTTACATGCTTTTCTCACCAAACAGCTTGTGGACCTTTGTCCCATCTTAGACTAAGACACATATCCTCTTAATATATAGAAAAGATATGGTACCCACAGCATATGCAAGTTTGGGATATATTGTACATTTAAGGACAGGAATAATTATTTCTGGAGAGAAAACTCATATCTTATGTTAAGAGCAGGAAGAAGTCAGGTGCAGTAATCTGAAGTGCACAGGAACATTGGATATAAATATAATCCCTGATGAAATTTAAAGAGAGCTCATATGCATAGAAAGAAGAGAAGAAAACCCATGACCTTGTCTGACTCTGATGGAAGTAGTCCTTGATTAGCTAAGCTGTCATAAATAAATAAAATGGGACTGTTTACTTAAAAAGATGGGTTATTTTTGTGAGATCATGTATTTACAAGGCACACCTTCAAGTATTATTGTATTATTCTTCTGTGTATTACTGTAAGCAAGAAGGTGCTAGGCTAGTTTTGGAGCTCAGTAAAAATGGGTACATCCAAAAAAGACTCCCATAGCCAAGGTTCAGGGAACATTTTAAAAAAGGAAGTGGAAAGATTGTTAGAGCCAGAGGAGCAGGGAGTTTGCTGTGAGCTCTTGTCTCCTAGTACCAACAGAAGCTATACTTATAAAGTCTCAATAACATTATTGTTCAAATAGTAGTTGAATAAAAAAGACACCAATGAGCATAACAAAGAGGATGGGCAAAAGCCCATGAGGCTTTACATCTATAAAACATACTATACAGAAGAGGTGCTCCTTTTTGTTTAATACCACACCAATTGAACGTCTGCAACAAAAAAGTCAGTCATGAAAACATACATACAATAATATTACATAGACTCAACAAGTTAGATTTAGAAAACTCTGTGTGTGTGTTTGTGTGTGTGTATTTGTGTGTGTATGTGTGTGTGTATTTGTGTGTGTATGTGTGTGTGTGTTTGTGTGTGTTTGTGTGTACAAATACATGAGTGCATACAAAACAATTAATGGAAAAAGAGGTCACAAATTTGAAGGAGAACAGAGATATGTATTTGGAGGAAATTGGAAGGAGAGGAGAGGTGAAAACTTTGTAATTATAGTTTAGTCTCACAAACAAAGAGGAATAAACAGCAGAAGCTGCATTTACACCTACCTTTGAAAGGAAAATGGAACCCTTTATGTAGTGTGTATAATTGTACCATATCTGAAACACCTTTCCATGGACGAAAACGTAACAAGTAAATTCTACATGGAACGTGATATCAAAATAATGTACAACTCATAGATGGTTGCTGTTGTTTATTGTTCAAAGAGAAGCACATTCCCTACAAATAAACCTGTACTGACTGAGTCTCTGATTGGACACATAAGAGAATCATAGGGCTGTAATAAGTTAATAACCTGGTGAGTCCTGCAGCTGTGTCTAACTTTTGCTGATTTGCATGTACCCAAATCACAGCCCACAGACATGGAGACTTCTTCATAGTCAGGATACAGCCTATGCTGGAGTCAGCTTCACACAGATCACACACAGACATGAGTGTGCCCACTCAGCTCCTGGCATTGCTGCTGCTGTGGCTTACAGGTAAGGAAGACAGCACTGGGAATTTATTCATCTTCCTGTAGTCAGTGCTGGTTGATCTCAGAGAAAATCCCCTTGCAACAGAATTTATCATGTGGGGGTTTGTTTTCAATTTTTCAAACTTAGATGCCAGATGTGACATCCAGATGACTCAGTCTCCAGCCTCCCTGGCTGCATCTGTGGGAGAAAGTGTCACCATCACATGTTAAGCAAGTGAGAATATTTACAATGCTCTAAACTGGTATCAGCAGAAACAGGGAAAATCTCCTCAGCTCCTGATCTATGCTGCAACCAGTTTGGAAGATGGTGTCCCATCGAGATTCAGTGGCAGTGGATCTGACACACAGTATTCTTTCAAGATCAGCAAACTGCAGCCTGAAGATGTTGCAACTTATTGTCAACAAGGTTCTAGTACTCCTCCCACAGTGATTCAAGCTTTAACATAAACCACCCTGGGAAGCAGAAGTGAGAGCACAGGCTGCCCCAAATGCTCCTTATGATGTCTCCTGCTGCTTAGCTGCTGAGAGTTTTTCTCTTTGCCTGGCCTTAAATGTCATTGTGACTTTTTATACAGAGACCAAAAAAAAAAAAAACTTTTCTATGTCCCAAAACTGTGTCCTTTTTCCCAGGCCTACTGTCCTCTAACAAAGGAAATACTTCTCATATCTCAGAAAACTAAACAAAGCAAAAACAACAAACAAACAAACAAAAAACTATTCTGGACTAGCAGAGTTCTGGGAACATCTAAGATTTATTCTGCATGGTTGTCAACACACACAAAGTCCAAGCTGAAGCTATTTAGGTAAGAAAGTTTTTATATATTTATAGGACTTATACCTGAGGAAAAAATACTGGGGAGATGATTAAGTACACTGGTTGTTCTTACAGAGGATCTGGTTTTGAGTTCCAACACCTACATGATTCCTAGCTTTTGGTAACTCCAGTTCAAGGATATTTTAACTACTCTTAATGTCCTCTGAGTAAGGGAATCCTGCCAATGCACAGGCAGTTAAGCAAAATGTGAAGAGGTGAGAAATAAAACTCAGTTTAAATTAACTTCATTAATCTGGATCAGACTTGGGGACTCTGGTGTCAAGTAGTGTATTCCCTACCAATTTAAACATGACACAGTTTGGAAAAATTTTCCTGGTACACAAAGAAGTGTAATTACATAGAAACTTAGCCTAGGGTACATGCCATTTCTTCTAAGAACCTGAGTTTTAGAGATGGACCACCTGTATTATTTTATGAGCTGAAGGAAGTGTCTGGAATGCTCTTAGTCATATTTAATATGGATGTTATTTGTGCTATTAGTCACTTGGTTATGAAATTGGGGGAACCTCTGGCTATTGAGATAATGTAAGAGTCATTTAAATTATTAGATATTTCTGGTCCTTTATCAGACCAAGGATAAGCATAACAAACCAACAAACCAAACTAACCAAACAAAAACCATATTAAAGAGTTGTCATTAATTTTTTAAGATTTAAACTCAAGTTAAGATTTGAGATCTTCCTCTGGAACTAGAGATACAAACTGTTGTGGGCCACAGTGTGGGTACTGCAAACCAAACCTGGGTCTTCTACAAGAGTAACAAATGTTCTAAACTACTGAGCCATGTCTCCAGCTTCCTTTTACCATGTTCTTTTTCTTTTCTTATTATTTCCTTCTTGACTACCACATTCACCTGTTTTTCCTTTTCTTCTTGTGAGTTAGTGCTCATCATTTTATTGTCTTTATAACACAATTAGCTTAGAACTGATCACTTGTGTCTATCTCTGATTATTGCTTCCCAGCATTCTTTGTGCTCTGTTGTACTTGACACACTCATGCTTCAACACAATCTTCTCTGCAGTTTTAGCATTTTCACAAAAATAGTCTTAGGCTGTCAGAAGGTCACTGACCATGGGCAGACAGAATGTCCTTGCAATTCATGTACTATGTCACTGTGGGATAGTGCTTACCACATTTTTGCAGAAAGTTTGGCACCTCTTAGAAACATTCACCATATTTTCAGGAGTGGTATCAGAACAGAGAGAAGGCTTTCTAATTTTTTTCTTTGAGGCAAGGTCTTAGTTATCTCAGGATGGCCTCTAACTCTATGTAGCTAAATATGACCTTGTGATTTGATCCTCCTGTGTTAACTTCTCAAGCACTGGAATTCCAGTATCACATTTAGCTTTTTGCACCACCAAGGCTTCATGCATGCTAGATAAGTGCTCTACCCTCTGAGCTCCCATAAGTGTGATTAAGTAAAGAAAACTACACCACAAGGCAATATGTTAATCTATTAAAATCAAAATGTATGTAGACATTTAAACAATCTAGTGGGGTATACTATGAGAATTTCTTTCATTTTTTGATACAGGGTTTTACTATAAGACCATAGCTGTCATCAAACTGCCCTCAAAGTCAGAGATCTGTGTGTTTCTGCTTCCAAGTGCTGGAAATAATGTGTTATGTCACCACTGGCTGGCTTATTTCTTAAATTTTTAAAAGACTGATTATGTTTAAAGATGTGATGACTTTAAAAAGTAAAGATTTGTAATTTTTAAAATTAAGGGGAATTTTAATTGTAAATTTTAAAATGCTTTTTAAACTAATTAAAAGTATATTTAGAAGCAAATTAGAAATAATCATAGAAAATTCTGAGTTATAAAACAGTTTTTCATGAAAAATAAACATGACATATTATAATACATGATGGAATATAATATAAGCATGAAAATATAAATGTATTGAAGCTGATAAAGTAAATGAAACAAAGGTGTCAACATTACAGAATACTTTTTACTTTGATTTTGTAAGAAAATCTGTTGGAAAGGCAGGGTAAATTTGGTGTTGAAAAATTTGTGAGTGGGTTGGTGTTCCTATTGCTTCATGGTTCCTACTTTGCTACAGGAGGTGGCCTCTTCAGGTACCATATCACTAATTCTATGAGTCCCAGCTATGATCACCTCCATTGATTCTTGGACACCTTTCCTATCCCAGGTATATGGTGCATCTTACCCCTGCAAGTTGAAGATTTACATCTGGCCATCTCTTCTGTCCCTCCTCACACCTGATTCTGTATACACAATCCCCTTCCTCATCCATCCTCACACTCAGTTCCCTTCCTTTATCTTCCTCCTATGACTATTTTATTCCCCCTTCTAAGTGAGATGCAATCATTCTTGCTTGGACCTATCTTCTTATTTAGCTGCTTCTTATCTGTATAGCATAGCATGAATATCCTGTATTTTATGGCTAATATCCACTTATGAAAGAGTCCAGACCATGCATGACCTTTGGCTCTAGGTTACCTTGCTAAGGATGATATCCTCATGTTCCATCCATTTGCCTGGAAAATTCAAAATGTCTTGTTTTTAATAGATAAATAGTATTTTATTGTGTGTTGATTCATGTCCACTCTGTCGTTGGGAACAGTTTTTTAGGAAGGCAGAAATTGTAGCATTTGACCGTGCTTACCCCACTCCATCACCTGGGTGGGTGTTGGGTTGTAGGGAAGTACTGAGACACTAATCTGAGTGTGAGAAGACTCAGTCTATGGTATGAGAAAGCTGTTTGGGGAGGTTTCTGGGCCTGAAACAAGTTAGGGGTCATGTGGTTCTCAGACTCTTGGTCATTCAGTCACCACTGGGAGTTGCAGAAGAACCTAGAAAAAATTGGGGACCTGCAGGCTTGGAACAGCTTCTAGCCTGAGGCCAGGGGAAAGGGAGAGCTCCAGCTTGTCTGATCAATTGGGGTGATTGTGCTTAGCATGGTGGAGGCAGGCTTGGTGGCTTTTGTGGCTGGAAGTTCAGAGAGGCCTTCTATGGGATAATGAAGTTGTGGCTCTGTAGGCAAATGCCATTCATGGTTGTTCATGGCAGAAAATGGATGCATAACGTACCATACTCAAATTCTTCTGATGGGCCTGAGTTTAAATAAAATTTCTAGGGAGAAATGTCTGAGAAAGAAAGTTTATTGGTTAAGCCCTCCAGGTCTCTAGGTACCTCATTAGCATGGAGAATTCTTTTTTGGGCCTATGTGACCATAGAACACATTTCTATTATGTGAAAAGCAGGTCACATGTTCCAAGTCAGAAGTCTGGCAAGGAAATTTTAGTCACCTAAGTTGCAAGTGTGTGCCCACTGAATCTGGATCTCAACCTGTTCTACCCTACCAAACTTCCTGAAATATTTTTATGTCCCTCAATTCCTCCTTTTTATAAGGGAGAAGTGTCAATAGAATGACTGTTATTTATAGTAAAAATTTTGGGTGGGGTAGAAGTATTAAAATGAAACTCAAGACAGGCCAGAGGGATAGCACAATATAAACCACAGAGGCAACAGTGGGTGGGGGCTAGGGAGACAAGGTATTATTGAACCAATCAATTGTTCTGTGGGTTGTATATTGTGGGAGGGTATTACCATTGGTTTTAAATAACATTTGATTATTCTGTATACACATCATTTTTTTATTATCATATAAATTTTTCCAAGTTTTGTAGCCATTTGGCTTTGGCAAGAAAGTTTGTCTGTAGCTGAAAGTTCCCAAGTCTGTTTTGTGTGGGTCTTAGTTGTCATCTGTGAATCTCAGCATGCTTGCTTTGGAAGTCTTTAGTCAGATAAGGTGTCTAGACAAAGGCAGCTTCATTGTCCCTGATAGGTCCAAGGAGATGGCAACTAGTTTCACCTGGATCTGTAGCAGCAGCACTGTCTTCTTTCTTTGTGGAGATAAAGCAGTAAGGTTATCACAACATAGGAGTAGAACTCCAGCAGGAGGATGTCTGTACAGAGTTGGTAGTGTGTATTAAGCATGTAATAGTTTGCTTGGGAGCACATCTTGAAAGGCATCTTTTAAGTTTATTTTAGATGGCTGAGGAAGAAAATTTCATGTTAATTATGTGGGAAAGGCAGTAACAGTTTGTAAAGGAAATTGGTTGTTAATTAAGGATTAAATAATAATTATCAGCATAGCTGGTTTGACTTGTGGGAGTAGATTAAATATGGTTTTTGAAACTAAAAAGAAAATTTTAACAAATTGAAAACTTGTGGGACAATTTAGGTTAGACAGCATGGATGCTAGGGAGAAAAATAAACATTTAAATATAGAAGCATGAAGAATTTGGGTTAAAAGCCATGAACATTGTTTTATGTGTTCCTATTAGGGAGAACAAGCATTTAAACAAAGAAGCCTGAGCATTTTTGAGTTAAGTGTTTTAGGTGTGATTTTGAATTTTTAGCAAGATCTTATCTATTGTTTTTGTTTTGTCTGCCTAGGTTCAGAGGGCAGGGATCTGCTGTGCCATGCCACAATATGACTTCCAGCAGTGCTTGGATGTCCAAGAGTGTGAGAACCCTTATGACACAAGCCTTATCCCAGGCCTAGGGACCCCAATACCAGTTCTGTCTTTCTCATATCTCAGACTACATGATACTACCTCCAGATCTGTGTCTCAGTGATTCCCTACAGCTCAACACCCACCCAAGCAGCAGCATGGAGTAAGCACAGTCAAACACCCTGTGTTCAATTTCCCTAAGAGACCAACTGCAGAGCAGACATGGACCTTCAATTTTGTAGATGTACCACATTTTCTTTATCCGTTCTTCACCTTGGGGCCTTTTATTAAGGAGTTGGGGAAAGGTTTGAGAAACTCAAAGGGGATAGAAACTCCACAGGAAGACAAACAGGGTCAACTAACCTGGACTTTTCTGGCTCTAAGAGCCTGAACCACCAATCAAAGAACATAGAAAGGCTGGACCAAACCCCCTCCACTACCCACACACATATTTAGCAGATGTACAGCTTGGTCTTCATGTGCTTCTGGAATTACTGGAGTTGTGCCTGTCCCAAAAGCTGTTGCCAGTCTGTGGGATATGTTCTAACTGGGCTGCCTTCTCTGGACTCAGTGGGAGAGGACATGCCTAGCCCTGAAGAGACTATATGTACTAGGGTGGTGGGATACCCAATGGGAGTGCCACTCTCTCAGAGTTGAAGGAGTGGGAACTAGGAGAAGAATTATGGAAGAGATGACTGGGAGGGAGGCAGTGATCAGGGTGTAAAATGAATATGCCATTTAAAAAAGTTATTTATACTTTTTGTTCTATTAAATCCACATCAAACCTATTTCCATTGATATTGTTAAGTGCATTGTATGTTGTACAATATTCAAATAAAAATGAAGTTTTAGTAATAAGAGACAAGATAAAAATTTTTATTTTGCTAATGCTGTTGCCAAACTGATAAAGTTACAGTTAAATTAGAACAAGAAGTAAATGAGTTGGGAGCCTTTTGCATATCATTTTAAATGCCATGTATATCAAATATCAAAGGAGATTTTGTTCCATAAAAGTACTAAACTGGAAGCCATAGATATGCAGAGAATGTAGATACAGATCTGTACAGGCCCTGTGCATGCTGCTTTGTACTCTGTGAGTTCATATGGACTTTGTTTAGTTGCTTTAAAGGGCCTTGTTCTCCTAGTATCCTTCATAGTAGCCAAGGCAATTTATCAAAGAAAGAATTTAATTGGGAAGCTCTCAGTTCCAGAGGATGAGTCCAGGATTAACATGGTGGGAAGTATGGGAGCAGCTAGACAGGCTGGCCCTGGAGTAGTAGTTAACAGATTAAATATTCACCTGCAAATAGGTGACACAAATAGTCAGAGAGATAACTGGGAGTTGTTTAAGCTTTTGAAACCTTTTTGAAAGGTTTCAGCAAGGCCACATCTCCTAATTGTTCACAAATAGTTCCAATGACTGAATACCAAGCATGCAAATATGTGAACCTATTGAAGATATTCTCATTCAAACCACCACCACAAATAAGATTTTGGAGATAGAATATGATAGGAAAATACTGAGTCAGAGTTGGGCACATATGGATATAGGCAGTTTAGCAACTGTAGCTGTCCAGTGGCCATGGACAAACTGTACTTACCAGAAAGGGGGCTGGAAATGAACAAGAGACTGGGAGTGAACAAAAATTTAGTGGGTCCCACAAAAAACTAATAAAATAGCAGGGCCTGTAGATTACTTATCCCTAACCTAAGAAGCTGAAACACTTCAGGGTTTACTAGCCAGAGGCCCAGTTAATCAGTTACCAAAGAATGCAGACTTACAGGACAAAGAACTGCTGACTCATCCTAGGAGCTGGACAGCCATAAAGATAAGAGAGATAAACATCTGCAAGCAGGAATTGCACCCTGCCCCCATCAACCTGTACAGCCTGATGATGTTCAAAAAATGTAAAACAATCAATGCATCCATGTGAAAGTTCCCCCTTTCCCCACCCTGAGCTTATAAAAAGCCTAAATCCCTGAGGTTGGGGGGGGGGGGGCAATGCCTCTGTCTCCTACATTGAGACATATATCGGCCTGAAGTGCTCCACCATTAAACTACCTCGTATACTTGCAGCAAGTTGGTCTCTCATTTGGGTGTGTTCCATCCTGAGACTTGAGTGTGGTCCCCTTTAGGGAGGGAGTCGTTGAGACTTTCATTTTGGTGCATTGGCTGGGAAACTCATCCAGGATTTGAGCAACGCTCCAGGAGCTCCAAAGACTCCTTGGAGGTAGGTTTAAGTCTTCATGATGTCTGTGTGAGTGCGGTGTGTTTGGGTGTGGCGCCGCTGGTTGGTGTCCTGGTTTTTGGTTTCTGGTTTCTGGTTTCTGGTTCTGGTTTCTGGTTTCTGGCAGATGTTGTTTTAAGACCATGAGGTCCAACAGCCTCGAAGGCAGACAGGCTAGGCCCACAGGCTGCAAAATCTGGGAAACACCCCAGTGGAAGGGGGTCAGGATAGCCTGACTGCCCATTTTCTGAGTGAAGGAGACGGAGTGTTCCTCCTACAGGGGAAGGACCTGCCCCATTGGAACTTGCATTTGGCTGGCTATATAAGACTAAAAATGTTCGAGTGTGTTTGGAGGTGATAGCGACTTGTGTTCTTATCCTGTTTTTGTGTTTTCTGTTTGTTGAGATGGGACAGGCTATGACAACCCCTTTGTCTTTGTCAATGGACCATTGGTTGGATGTTAGAGACAGAGGACATAATTTGTCAATAGTTGTAAAAAAAGGGGCCTTGGCGGACCTTTTGCACATCTGAGTGGCGACTTTCAATGTGGGATGGCCATCTAGAAGGACTTTTGATTTACCCACCATTAGAGCCGTTAGGGCAGTTGTTTTTCAGGAAGGACCAGGGTCGCATCCAGATCAATGACCTTACATCACCGTGTGGGAAGACTTGGCTAGTTACCCACCTCTGTGGGTCAAGCCTTTCATCCCACCTCGCCAACCAAGCTCCAGGGTCTTGGCTGTGTGAGAGGGCTCCATAGAAGGAAGACCAAAACCATGATGGAATGAAGAAGGCAAGTCCAGCACCCTGCCAGTGCCCATTTCAAAAATATACCCTGATATAGAAGAATGCCCTAAATGGCCCACTCTCCTGCCCACACCTTATTCCCTAGCTCCCCAACCTGCACCCCAGCCCTCAGCCCCAGCACTGGCTGCAGCCTCTGGGGCTACAGGAGGGCCCTCAGTAGGTACTAAGAGCTGACTCCACTGTGGTGCTGCCCTTTAGGGCTGTCAGGCCGCCCCCAACTGAAGAGAACGAGCTGCAGCTCTTGCAGTATTATCCTTTTTCTTCCTCTGATCTCTATAATTGGAAAGTTAACCATCCTTCTTTTCAGAAAATCCTGCAGGACTCACAGGCCTGATAGAGTCTCTGATGTTCTCCCACCAACCCACATGGGATGACTGTCAGCAGCTCCTGCATACTCTGTTCACTTCCAAAGAGAGAGAGAAGATTTTCCTTGAGGATCAGAAAAATATCTGAGATAATGATGGATACCCCACCACTCAGGCTGCAATAGATGAAGGATTTCCCTTGACCCATTGTAGGAAGCCGTGGTCAGTGGTTATACATTCGCCATTCCAAGATGGCGCTGGCATCGTGTCTTCCCACTAGTAAACAATTAGCTGCGCAGCTGCAAAGGCAGAAAGCCCGCCAAAGTCACTGGCCAATCCCGAGGTGTAATATTGGGTGATGAGTGAACAGTCAATCAGAAGTGAACACGTCACTCTAGGGTGTATTTAAGTGGTGCCTCTTCCTGCCTTTCCATCTTTTCTGCTTTTGATGTTACAAGAAGTAAAGCCTCGTCTGTAGTGATACCCGAATATTGCCTCACATGTCCTTTTTCACTGGTGAAAAGGGACTCGGGAGGTGCTCGGAACATCTGGTGCCGAGAACCTGGGAATTTCAAGGCACCGAGGAAGACCACCCAAGTTTTGGGGCGGGTTAAAAGACTGAAGGAGTCAAGGTACATCTCTGGAAGGTATGCTTGGGGTGGAAACCTTCATTGTGAGCGAATATTCACCCACTGCCGCTGCTGCAGTAGTTGGCCTCTTGCTCGTGTGGTTTTTGCTTTTAGCCTACTTGTGTTGTGAGGATCCAGCCCGAAGCACAGCTAGTAGGGCAAGTCAAGAGGTTTCAAAAGAGGTCCGCTCCAGGCTATCAGAACCAGAGTGTGTTATCCGGCATCAAGCCAAAGAGCTTGGAAAGGAGAAGCAGGCAAGAAAGTCTGGACAACAGAGGCAGGCCAAGGATCCTGGTTATAGGAAAGAGTATTCAAAAGGAATAGGGGCCACTGCAGGGCCTATTAAAGTTAAGGAACCTTCACCAGCTGGTGAAGAGAGACGGGAGTTCAGGGGGAGCCCCCTGTACCCCATTAAGGAGCCTGCTTCCATAAACCTTAGCAGCTCCGAGGAAGACCTAACGCAAGGAGAGGAAGAGAGCTTGGGGCAGGAAGCAGCTGCCTATACAAAGGGTAGCGGTTCTGAGATAAGACTAAGAAAGACCTTGAATTCCTCAGCCCCGCCCTTGCCTCCAGCCTATGCCTTGGGCAGCACCCCTAATTCATTTCTCAGCCCAGGAGATCGGAGACAGCTACAGCTTGCATTTCCGGTCTTTGAAGCGGCAGAAGGCGGCCGCGTTCATGCCCCCGTAGACTATAGACAGGTCAAAAAATTAGCTGAGGCAGTACGTGCATATGGAATTGGAGCTAATTTTACTGTAGCCCAAGTGGAGAGGTTAAGTACAGCTGCTATGATGCCAGGAGACTGGCAGGACACAGTGAAGGTGGTACTTAACAATATGGGTCAATACCTAGAGTGGAAGGCCTTGTGGCATGAGGCATTGCAAGCACAAGCCAGGATTAATGCAAATACTGAGGGACAACAATTATGGACTTTTGACATGCTGGCGGGAGTTGGCATACACTCGAATGGCCAGACCGCTCATCCTTGGCAGGTCTACGCACAGATAGCATCAGCTGCAGTAAAGGCATGGAAGTCCCTCCCTAGGAAGGAAGGCAGTAACCTTTATTTGTCCAAGATAATTCAGACATCTAATGAGTCTTTCTCTGACTTTGTGGCCCGAATGACCGAGGCAGCTGGTAGAATCTTTGGGGAACCAGAGCAGGAGATGCCATTGATAGAACAGATGATCTTTGAAAATGCCACAGCTGAATGCCATGCAGCCATTGCTCCTCGGAGAGCCAAGGGGCTACAAGATTGGTTAAGAGGCTTGGGAGGTCCCCTTACTAATGCCGGACTTGCAGCGGCTAATCTAGAAATGGCGGCAGTCCTGCTTAAGGGTCAGAATCATGGAAAATTCCCTTCAAAACATATGGCCCGATGCTATGCCTGTGGGAAGGTGGGACATATGAAGAAAGAGTGCCCAAATAATCAAATACCATCAAAGCTGTGCACTAGGTGCGGAAAGGGCTATCATCTGGCTCAGGATTGCCGCTCTGTTAGAGATATAAGAGGTCAGATCCTCCCTCCAAATCCCTCAGCCATTAAGGAAGAAAATTTTTCAAAAAACGGATATGCGGGCCCAAGATCCCAGGGCCCCAAAAGATATGGGACACTGCTGAACACTCAGGAGACTCTTTTCGATGCAGAGCCACAAGGGGTTCTGCAGGAGTGGACCTCCGCTCCACCTCCTGAGTCCTACTAATGCCACACATGGGGGTGCAGCCAATCCCAGTTGATTATAGAGGCCCCCTGCCAGAGAGAAGTGTCAGCCTTATTTTAGGCCACTCCTCTCTTACCTTAAAAGGGATCATGGTACACCCCGGTGTAATAGATCAGGATTATACCGGAGAACTTCAAGTTCTCTGTTCTAGCCCACAAGGTGTATTCTCCATCTCCCCTGGGGACAGGATTGCTCAATTGGTTGTTCTTCCAAGCTTACGTGATTGTTTTCCATCCACTGAGAAGCTTAGAGGTACTCAAGGGCTTCGTTCCTCAGGAACTGACTTCGCTCATCTGGTGGTTGATTTTAAAACTAGACCCACCTTACAATTAGCAATAGAGGGGAAGAACTTTACTGGAATTCTGAACTCAGGAGCAGATAAAAGTATTATTTCTTCTAATTGGTGGCCTAAGGCATGGCCTGTAAAGAGATCGTCCCACTCCCTACAAGGATTGGGATACGAGGCCAGTCCCACAGTCAGTTCTTGATCGCTGACTTGGCAGGCACCAGAGGGTCAAACAGGAAGTTTTATACCTTATGTGCTTCCTCTCCCTGTCAATCTCTGGGGAAGGGACATCTTACAAGTCCTAGGGCTAGTTCTGACTAGTGAATACTCCCCACAAGCTATAAACATTATGAAGAGCATGGGATTTAAAGAAGGGAAGGGTCTTGGCAGGAACGAACAAGGAAGGTTAGATCCTGTCTCACAAGAATCAAACACAGGAAGACAAGGCCTGGGTTTTCCCTAGTCGCCACTGAGGGTTCTATGCCCATACCCTGGCTCACAGAGGAGGCTGTGTGGGTTTGTCAGTGGTCCCTATCCTCTGAAAAATTGGAAGCTGCTACCAAACTAATTAAAGAACAAGTGCAGCTCAGTCACTTAGAACCTTCTACCTCTCCCTGGAATACCCCCATATTTGTTATTAAAAAGAAATCCGGAAAGTGGAGGCTTTTACATGATTTAAGAGCCATTAATGCACAGATGCGACTATTTGGCTCTGTGCAATGAGGCTTGCCTTTACTCTCTGCCTTGCCTAAGCAGTGGAGAATCATAATTATAGATATTAAGGATTGTTTTTTCTCTATTCCTTTGTGTCCACAAGATAGACCAAGATTTGCATTTACACTACCTACTATTAATCATTTTGAACCTGATAAGAGATATCAGTGGAAAGTTCTGCCTCAGGGCATGGCCAACAGCCCCACTATATGTCAGCTGTATGTGCAAATGGCCCTCGAGCCAATTAAGAAACAATTTCCTTCGCTGCTGCTGGCCCATTACACAGATGACATTATTAAGTGTCATAAGGATTTAAGTACTTTACAGACCTCATACCCCTTATTATTAAAAACCTTGGAACAGTGGGGTCTACATGTTGCTACTGAGAAAGTTCAATTTTCAGAAATTGGTTCCTTTTTAGGGACAGTTATCTATCCAGAAAAGATAATTCCTCAGAAATTGGAGATTCATAGAGACCATTTACATACTTTGAATGATTTTCAGAAATTATTAGGTGATATAAATTGGTTAAGACCATTTTTAAAAATTCCCTTGGCCGAGCTGAAACCTTTATTTGATATTTTGGAAGGGGATGCTCATATTTCCTCACCGAGGGCCTTAACACCAGCTGCGAGCTATGCTCTGCAAGTAGTAGAAAACGCTTTAAAAGATGCCCAGTTGAAACTCATAGATGAAACCAAAACCTTTGACTTATGTGTTTTTAAAACTAGACACTTACCAACTGCTGTATTATGGCAGGAGGGGCCCTTGTTATGGATTCATCCCAATGCTTCTCCTGCAAAGATTATTGAAAGGTATCCAGATTCAGTCGCTCAACTTGCCCTTTGTGGACTAAAAGCAGTCATTACTCATTTTGGAAGGGAGCCTAAGGTTTTGATAGTGCCTTATACTGCCCATCAAGTCCAAATATTAACGGCGACCTCTGATGTTTGGGAAGTGCTGGTTACTTCCTTCAACGGTCAAATAGATAATCATTATCCTAAGCATCCCATCTTACAATTTGCCTTAACTCAAGCTATCATATTTCCACATATTGTGTCTCAGGAGCCACTCCCAGATGAAATGGTAGTTTATAAGGATGGGTCAAAAACAGGAGTGGGTGCCTATGTAGTTAATGATAAGGTTACATCCAAACAATATCATGAAACCTCACCTCAAAATGTGGAATGCTTAGTGGTGTCAGAGGTTCTGGAAATTTTTCCAGGTCCCTTAAATATTGTTTCAGATTCCTTCTATGTGGTTAATAGAGTAAAAGCATTAGAAGTTGCCGGGTTAATTAAGACATCTAGCAGACTTGTAGAAGTTTTTCAAAAGATTCAGCTTACCCTGGCTAAGCCAAGATTCCCTGTCTTTATAACTCATATTAGGGCTCACTCAGGCTTACTGGGACCTATGTCCCATGGAAATGACCTGGCAGATCGAGCCACAAAGTTAATTGCAATTGCCCTTTCGCCAAAATTAGATTTGGCTAAAGCCTTTCACAAAAGGTTTCATGTGACAGCTGAGACATTACGATGTCAATTTAACATCTCTAGAAGGGAGGCCAGAGATATTGTGACTCAATGCCAAAACTGCTGTCAATTCCTACCTGTTCCCCATACAGGAATTAACCCTCGGGGAATCAGGCCATTACAGATCTGGCAAATGGATGTTACTCACATCCCATCCTTTGGTAAATTACAATATTTGCATGTCTCCATTGATACCTGTTCTGGAGTTATGTTAGCTTCTCCATTGACAGGAGAAAAGGCAGCCCATATTATTCAACATTGCCTCGAGGCTTGGAGTGCCTGGGGAAAGCCTAAAATCCTTAAAACTGACAATGCACCAACCTACACTTCTCAAAAATTTCAACAATTTTGTCATCATATAGAGGTGACACACTTGACGGGTCTTCCTTACAACCCTCAGGGACAGGGTATCATTGAGCGTGCTCATCGTACCCTTAAAACTTATTTGATAAAACAAAAGGGAGAAGTTGAGGAAGCTCTGCCCACGGTGCCACGAGCTACTGTTTCTCTGGCACTTTTTACCCTCAACTTTTTGAATTTGGACAGTCAGGGCAATGCAGCGACTGATTGCCATTGCCTGGAACCAACTAGGCCAAAAGAAGTGATAAAATGGAAAGATGTTTTGACTGGTCAATGGAAAGGCCCGAATCCTATTTTAATAAGATCCCAGGGAGCAGTTTGTGTTTTTCCACAGGAAGAAGACAATCCATTTTGGCTGCCAGAGCGACTGACGCGGTGACTTGCGGTTCCTGAAAATGACCCCCCGAAGGATTCATCTGCAGACGCTCTCAGTTCCCATTTGGACTCTCCTAAATTGGGTTCCTAGTATATATAGTGAATTTAGATGGCTATCCTATCTGCTTTTCCAAAACCTATGCCCTTGCCTTCTTAAAAGGCGTTCCTTCTGCTAACTTGTACCAATGTAACTTGCTTTATGTCCCAGTGCTGGTCTGCCTTTTTCTATAAGCAGGTCTAATAGCCAGTATACCACTCTAATCCCTATCCCCGTTCAGGCGTCTGGGACCTTGATTTTATTCCGACAGAAGAGAGATTTTGATATAACTGCAGCCCTTATCGCTGCTATGACCATCTCTACAACTACAGCTGTGACAATTGACACAGACATGGTTAATCAAGTTACAGCAGCTACTGTTGTTAATCAAATTTCAGAAAAGACCTCTGACGCTTTGACTCTTCCACAGAAAGTAGATGCGTATCAGGCATCCTGTTGGTCAATCAGAGAGTTGATTTGCTCCAAGCCCATGTGGAGCAGCTCACAGATGTGGTTCAAATAAGCTGCGTGTCAGTAACCCCACATCCAGGTATTACACCTCTGAGATTTGTGAATGATACATTTATTCAAAGCCATAATCTTTCTGCTTATTTAAAAGGGAAGTGGAATGGGGAGCTGGACCAGGTGCAACAGCCATTGCAGATCTGGATTTCGAACCTTGATGGAGTGCAGATGGACCCTGTTACCCCTGGAGATTTTACTTCTTGAATTTCTTCTGCATTTTTCTTTCTTTCTTTCTTTCTTTCTTTCTTTCTTTCTTTCTTTCTTTCTTTCTTTCTTAAGAGTGGGGATAGGCCTGTTTGATGCAGCCCTATGTTGTGGATTAGTGTTCATGATGGTTGGTGTAAGCTCAGAGCCCAACAAAAACGTGACAAGGCCGCTATTGCCCAAGCACCCGCAGCCTTGGAGCAAGCATCTCTCCCTGAAATTTGACTATCTAGGCTGAGAAAGTAGCTGATGACTGAGACCCTCAGTCGATGCACCCCAAGGGTTCAGCCCATTGCACTGAGTCGATGAGAGGTCTAAGTCCAGCCAACCCTTGCCTGAATAACCTGTACCTGAACATTTAGAGGTGTTTGAGAGTGGGTACTCGACAGGGAATGTTCCACGAGTATGGATAGATTTCCCGAAAGTATGCCTGATTGCACAAAGGTTTGATGCCAAGAAACCTCCCCTGGTGGCGCCCCAGGGTGGAGGTTCCCTTTCCCCATCAAAAGGCATCGAGATGGGTATGGGAATTAAACCCATTACAATATCTCATTTTGCACAGGGGATCAGGCCTCTGCTTTCCCTCACTGAGTTGGTGCTGCACTTAATGGGCAAAAGGCTGTTTCATATTAATAATTTAAACAGGGAGAGATGTAGGAAGCCGTGGTCAGTGGTTATACATTCGCCATTCCAAGATGGCGCTGGCATCGTGTCTTCCCACTAGTAAACAATTAACTGCGCAGCTGCAAAGGCAGAAAGCCCGCCAAAGTCACTGGCCAATCCCGAGGTGTAATATTGGGTGATGAGTGAACAGTCAATCAGAAGTGAACACGTCACTCTAGAGTGTATTTAAGTGGTGCCTCTTCCTGCCTTTCCATCTTTTCCACTTTTGCTGTTACAAGATGTAAAGCCTCGTCTGTAGTGATACCCGATTATTGCCTCACGTGTCCTTATTCATGGGCGAAAAGGGACTCGGGAGGTGTGCGGAACAACCCATCCTCTGTGAGATTACAACACAGCAGCAGGTAGGGAACAGGTGTCCATTTAATGCTGGGTTATGGTGGCTGGTATCAGAGGTGCTGCAAGGAAGCCCACCAATTTGGCAAAGGTAAGAGAAGTCATGCAAGGAGCAACTGAGCCTCCCTCGGTGTTCCTAGAAAGTCTCATGGAGGCTTGCCAGAGGTATAATCCTTTTGACCCTATGTCAGAGGGACAGCAAGCTTTCATAATCATGGCTTTCATTGGACAGTCTGCCCCAGACATTAGAAGGAGGTTACAGCATATTGAGGGATTGCAAGATTATACAATCAAAGACATGGTGAAGGAGACTGAGAAAGTGTATCATACGAGAGAGACAGAGGAAGAGAAACAAGAGAGAGAAAAGAAAGAAAGGGCTGAGAATGAAGATAGCAGGGAAAAGAGACAGATAAAGAATCTAACAAGGATACTGGCCACAATGGTAGGAGAAGGAAGGCATCAGGGGACTGGTAGGCCTAGACAGACAGGGAACCTGGGTGACAATAGGAGGCTGGGTCCAAGGAGACCCAAAGGAGACTGACTATTACTAGAGAGAGACCAGTGTGCATACTGCAAAGAGAAGGGCCTTTGGGCCCAAGAGTGTCCTAAGAAGAAAGAGACCAAAGTACTGTCCTTTGAAGATTAAAAAAAAAAAGTACTGTCATTAGAAGATAATGACGATTATGGAAGTTGGGGTTCAGTGCCCCACTCCAAGCCTAGGGTAGCCCTCAAAGTAGAGGGGAACACTATAGAATTTTTGGTTGACACAGGAGCAGAATATTTTGTGCTTAACAAACCTCTGGGAGAGATACAAAATAAAAAGACATTGGTGATTGGGGCAACCGGACAAAAACCATATCCATGGACTACTTCTCTTACAGTGGATCCTGGAAAAAAACAAGTATCCCACTCATTTTTAGTAATACCAGAATGCCCTACACACTTACTGGGCAGAGACTTGTTAACCAAACTAAAGGCCCAAATAAATTTTGCCCCCTCTGGACTGGAACTGTTGTGGGAAATTGAGACACCCCAAATGTTAATATTGTCCCTGCAGTTAGAAGAAGAATACCAACTATACCGAGAGAGAAAAGTCCCCTGAGGAGCTTTAGGACTGGTTACTTTGATTTCCTCAGGCATGGGCTGAGACAGTGGGGATGAAAATGGCTAGACAGCCCCCCCTATGGTGATTGAGCTCAAGTCTGGAGCAACCCCCATTGGGGTACAACAGTACCCCATGAGCAAGGAAGCAAAAGAGGGCATATGCCCCCACATTAAGAGACTATTAGAACAGGGGATTTTTGTCCCTTGCAGGTCCCCTTGGAACACCCCCTTATTTGTTGCGTGCACCTCTTTTGTGTCCCCTTCGCCCGCAAATAAGGACACGGAGGCAGTAATCGGGTATCACTACAGACGAGGCTTTACTTCTTGTAACAGCAAAAGCGGAAAAGACCCCAAGACCTGGAAAGGCACTGCTATATATACCCTAGAGTGGCGTGTTCACTTCTGATTGGCTGTTCACTCATCACCCCATATTACGCCCCGGGATGGGCAGTGACTTTGGCGCGCCTTTTGCCTTTTGCACCTGCACAGTCAGTTGTTTACAAGTGGGAGGACAGGATGTCTGTGCCATCTTGGCACTGCGGCTCCCAACATCTCCCCCTATCTATATATTTAAGATGGAACAGCCTATTGCCTATCAAGCGTGGCACCAACTCAGTGAGGGAAAGCAGAGGCCTGATCCCCTGTGCAAAATGAGATATTGTAATGGGTTTACTTCCCATACCCATCTCGATGCCTTTTGTCGGGGAAAGGGAGCCTCCACCCTGGGGTGCCACCAGGGGAGGTTTCTTGGCATCAAACCTTTGTGCAATCAGGCATACTTTCGGGAAATCTATCCATACTCGTGGAACATTCCCTGTCGAGTACCCACTCTCAAACACCTCTAAATATTCAGGTACCAGTTATTCAGGCAAGGGCTGGCTGGACTTAGACCTCTCATCGACCCAGTGCAATGGGCTGAACCCTTGGGGTGCATCGACTGTGGGTCTCAGTCATCAGCTACTTTCTTGGCCTAGATAGCCAAATTTCAGGGGGAGATGCTTGCTCCAAGACTACTAGTGCTTGGGCGATAGCGACCTTGTCACGTTTTTGTTGGGCTCTGAGCTTACAGACCAACCATCATGAACACTAATCCACAACATAGGGCTGTATCAAAACAGGCCTATTCCCGCTCTTTAGAAAGAAAGAAAGAAAAGGCAGAAGAAATTTAAGAAGTAAAATCTCCACGGGAAACAGGTTCCACTCGTGTTCCAACAAGGCTCAAAATCCGGATCTGTAATTGGTGTTGTACCTGGTCCAACTTCCCATTCCACTTTCCTTTTAAATAAGGAGAAAGATTATGGCTTTGAGTAAATGCATCATTCACAAATCTCAGAGGTGTAACACCTGGATGTGGGGCTGCTGACACACAGCTTATTTGAACCATATCTGTGAGCTGCTTCACATGGGCTTAGAGCCAATCAACTCTCTGATTGACGAAAGTCTATTTTAAGTCTCCATAACGATGTACTGAGATGGGCACAAAGGTAGGCACATGCACAACCAAGGCTAGGTCTAGTGATCCATTCCAGCCTTGTGCTAAAAGCATGTAACCTTTTTACAATCCAAGATATCAGAATTATTTTGAAAGTTGGATAACATAAAGAAAAATGAAGGGTCTACACACACCGACACCGATTGTGCAGATGTATTTCCAAAACACCTTATTAATTTTTAATGATATTTAAATGGCTAGAGATATTAAATCTTGTAGCCGAAACATTCTGCACTTCATGAACCATATTTAACAAGACAAAGGCAGATATACCCCTTTTTAACATTTAAAACAGTGGCTACAACACATAATTTAATTGTGTTGAAGCAGGGTAAATTTAAGAAAATACACCTATGATTTAATTTAGGACTTTATCCCTTTGAAAACATTAAACAGAGGTTTTAAATCCTCCTATGTTAAGCTTAAGATGAGGTTTTAGTCAAATAATATCTCTTAACAACTTCTAAAATCACTAAGAGCAAATCAAGATTAAAAGTAAACTATTTTCCTTTGCATGTACACTCACAGGCCAGAAGATGGCGTTAGATCCCCACCACAAATGGTTGTGAGCTACCATGTGGTTGCTGGGAGTTCAGCCTTTATTTTTTAAATTAAGTCCAGCCTTTAATAGCTGAGCCATTTTTCTAACGCCAAATTGACTCAAATATTGAAAGACACTGTCTTTGAATTTTTTTGAAGTAACAAGTATTTTAAAAATATTTTTAAAGCTCGTTATATTGAAGCAATGGCTTGTAGAAAAAATTTCTTTAGAGAAATCTACTAATAAAATATCACATATGAATAATATACACCAAAGGATTTAACCTCTTACCCTTTTGTATTAAAGCAATAACAATATTTATATATATAAAATGTAAAACGATTAACCATTTTCTGAAGTAATTATATCTAACAAATATTGCTTCATGGGCTCTTAAAAATTATGAATAAATTTACTAATTGTAAACCTTTTACCTTTACCAGAAATGTAAAGAGATGGTATAAAAACATTTTTATATCTATAAAATTCTATAAGCATTTATTAAAATGGCAGCTGGAATAGACAAGTTAGGCTGTATAAATCTTAAATTTGAACTTTATTTTGGATTAATTTAATAACCAATCTTTTTTTGTCCAATGAGAATATTGGATAAAAGCCAACTTTATTCTCTAATAATTGTTAAAGGAATTAAAACAATTTGAACCATATTTTATCAGCAGGTACAGTTATACTCATGGAGGGAAGCAGGCATAATCTTAATTTCTCCAGCATAATCATAACTTTTAGCCCACAGACTGTTGTAAAGTCTTTGGGTCTTAGGTTTACCCCTCCTCACACAAGAAACAGTGAGGACAAAAGACAAATTCCCTTAAGCACATTTCTAGGGCCTGGTCTAAAGACCCAGAACAAAAGGCGCTTTTAACACCTGAGCTTCTGCAGCTCAGTCTTAATTCAAATGTAAATGTAACCTCCCTCAGGCCTGTTCTCTGAGGCTTGGCTAAGCCTGAATTGTGCATTTTGGCTTTAGCTTTGAACCTTAAATTTAAACTGTAAATCTTAAAAGACACATGTTGTATCTTTTCTCTATAAACATAGGCAAATCAAAAATTTTCAAACTCTCGGTTGAGCTACCAACTGTAGCCAATGGAATATTGGCAGTTTAACTATGTTTTAAAGCCTCTTTTGTAAGTAACACTCAAATAGCTGTAAACAAAAGGTAGTACTTCAGCATTTGAATATACTGGCAAGGGAACAGTTTAAGATCTGACTATGGCCCACAGTGGTATACTTATCACCAACTCAGAACCATAATCTTGGAACCTAGCTTCATTCTTCACAATCTGCACCAGCCACGTAGGGACCCAAATTGAATTGTTTTCACCTGTGGAATAAGCACAAACATCTTCCCTTCCCGGGCCACAGCAGGCCCTTAGCCAATCTTGTAGCCTCTTGTTCTTACGAGGGACAATGGCTGTACGGCATTTAGCTGTGGTATTTTCAAAAATCATCTGTTCTATCACTGGCATTGCTTGCTCTAAGCTCGCGGGGCACTCCCCGTGTGTCTGTTGAGCTTTCCAGGGCAGACTATCTTCCTCCTCTGTCTGCCTTTCTTGCCACACTCCCTTGCTCTGCCGGGCTGCAAGCCGCCGCAGGTAGCAGAGCGCAGACGCCTCTGCAACCGGTCTGACCCAGACCCCATCGCAGGGACTCTGTTCCCACAGCCCAAGGCGAGAAGCACGGCAGGGGACCCTCGAGCCCGAGCGAGCCGCTGGCGCCGGCCGAGGTCGGTGGGGCTGGGCTGAGTGACTTAAGATCTTTTTCAGTCTTATCTCAGAACGGCTATCCTTTGCACAAGCGGCTACTTCCTCCTCTATGCTCTCCTCCTCGGAGCTGCCCAGTTCTATGGAGTCAGGCTCCTTAATGAAGTACAGGGGGGTCCTTTTGACCTCCGTTCTCTCTCCACCATCCAGTGGAGGGTCCTCAAGCTTAATGGACTCTGCAGTAGCCCTTGTTCCTTTTGAGTACTCTATCTCTCCAGGCTCCTTGGCCTGATGCCAGCTAACACTAACACACTCTGGTTCTGATAGCCTGGAGCTGACCTCTCTTGAAACCTCTTGACTTGCCCTAATAGCTGAAAGCAACGCAATCAAGAAGCTAGCTATTGCTTTGGTGGCAATGGGTGAATATCCACCTGCAATGAAGGTTTCTACCCCAAGCATATCTTCCAAAGGTGTACCTCGTATCCTGTAGTTTTTTAACCCGCCCCAAAACTTGGGTGGTCTTCCGCGGCACCTTGAAATTCCCGGGTTTTGGCACCAGTTGTTGCGCGCACCTCTTTTGTGTCCCCTTCGCCCGCAAATAAGGACACGGAGGCAGTAATCGGGTATTACTACAGACGAGGCTTTACTTCTTGTAACAGCAAAAGCGGAAAAGACCCCAAGACTGGGAAAGGCACTGCTATATATACCCTAGAGTGGCGTGTTCACTTCTGATTGGCTGTTCACTCATCACCCCATATTACGCCCTGGGATGGGCAGTGACTTTGGCGCGCCTTTTGCCTTTTGCACCTGCACAGTCAGTTGTTTACAAGTGGGAGGACAGGATGTCTGTGCCATCTTGGCACTGCGGCTCCCAACACTTATTGCCAGTAAGAAAACTGGGGACAAACAACTATTGTCCAGTACAGGATCTCAGAGAAGTCAACAAGAGGGTACAAGACATTCATCCTACAGTACCCAACTTCTATAACTTGCTCAGCACACTGCAGTCCTTGTGAACCTGGTATACTGTCTTAGATTTAAAAGATCCCTTCTTCTGTCTGAGGTTACATCCAAACAGCCAGCCTCTGTTTGCTTTCGAGTGGTGGGACCCTAAGAGTGGGAAAACCGGAAAACTCATGTGGGCGAAGTTACAGCAAGGATTCAAAAATTCGCCCACCCTATTTGATGAAGCTCTACACTGGAACCTTGCCTCCTTCCATGCTAATAAACCCCAGGGGACTCTTCTTCTATATATTGATGACATTTTTTGCTAGCCACAGAGACCCAAGAAGACTGCGAACTGGGGACTCAGAAGATCCTGGCTGAGTTAGGTGAGTTGGGATACTGGGTTTCTGCTAAGAAGGCACATTTATGTCGAACTGAGGTGACATATTTGGGATATACCCTAAAGAATGGACAGTGGTGGCTCACAGAAGCCAGAAAACAGACAGTCACACAAATCCCAACCCCAACCACACCTCACCAGGTAAGAGAATACCTGGGGACCATGGGATTTTGTAGGCTTTGGATTCCAGGATTCACCACCTTGGCAGCCCCATTATATCCCTTGACAAAAGAAAAAGAGGAATTCATCTGGACAAGAGAATACCAAGTGTATTTCGAAATTCTTAAAAAGACACTGCTATAAGCTCCTGCCCTAGCACTGCCAGATCTAAACAAGTCTCTTACCCTATATATTGATGAGAAAAAGGGGGTCACCAGAGGGGTCCTCACCAAAGCTCTAGGACCTTGAAAGCGTCGGGTGGCTTATCTGTCAAAAAAATTAGATCCTGTGCCTAGCGGATGGCCCTTTTTGCGTGTGAGTGATAGCTGCAACAGCCACACTGGTAAAAGATGCTGATAAGCTAACTCTGGGCCAGAAAGTGTCAGTAGTGGCCCCCCACACCCTCAAAAGCATCATCAGATAACCACCAGACAACTGGATGACCAACACTAGGATGATCCACTATCAGAGCTTGTTACTAACAGAGTGAGTGACTTTTGATCCACCCACCATCCTCAACCCTGCTACCTTGCTACCTGAAGCTGATGAGACCCCAGTACACCAGTGCAAAGAAATACTGGCTGAAGAAACAGGGACCCAGTCAGATTTGACTGACCAGCCGTGGCCCAGGGTGGAGACTTGGTTTAATGGAAGCAGCTTCATGATAGAAGGTAAGCGAAAAGCTGGGGTGGCGGTAGTAGATTGATAGACTGTCATTTGGGCTAGCAGCCTGCCAGAGGGAACTCCAGCACAAAAAGCAGAACTTATTGCTTTGATCCAAGCCCTAAAACTGGCAGAAAGGAAGTCTATCAACATTTATACTGATATACATTATATTATAGCCGATATTCTTTCGCAACAACCCATGTCCATGGGGCAATTTACAGACAGTGTGGGTTGCTGACATCTGCAGGCAGAGATATTAAAAATAAAGAAGAGATTCTTAATTTACTAGAGGCTGTCCACTTGCCATGAAAGGTGACAATCATCCACTTCTCAGGGCACCAGAAGGGGACTGGTCCTATTGAAAAGGATGGCAGATCAGATGCCTAAAGAGGCAGCGCAAGGACCAATGACTCTAATAACTAAGGTGGAGCCCCAGCAGGATGAGAGAGTCCTCGAAAAGAGAGTCCTCACAAAAGAAGAGGGGCTAGAATACGTGACTAGTATGCACCACCTCACCCATCTAGGGGCCAGAAAAATGATAGAATTAACCAACAAACCCCTTATCACATTCCTAGGCTCTAAAAGACAGCCGAAGATCTGGTAAGAAACTGCAGGGTGTGTGCCCTCACTAATGCTGGATCCAGCAGGCATAGTGGGGGAAAGCGCCTATAGGGAGATTGACCGGGAACTTATTGGGAGGTCGATTTCACAGAAGTCAAACCAGCCCAATATGGCAATAAATATCTCCTAGTTTTCATAGACACTTCTTCAGGGTGGGTTGAGGCATTTCCCACCAAGAAAGAAACAGCAAACCTGGTGGCCAAAAAGATACTGGAAGACATCCTCCCTTGATGTGGAGTACCTAAGGTAATTAGGTCAGACAACAAGCCTGCCTTCATTGCCCAGGTAAGTCAGGGACTGGCCAGACAAATGAGGATAAATTAGAAATTACATTGTACTTACCAACCCCAGAGCTCAGGACAGGTAAAGAGAATGAATAGAACCATAAAAGAGACCTTGACAAAATTGACCTTAGAGACTGGTGGGGATGATTAGACAGCCCTTCTCTCCCTAGCCCTGTTCTGGGTATGGAACACACCTGGACCTTTGGGACTAACACCCTTTGAGATACTGTTTGGTGCACTGCCACCTCTGTTTAAAACACTAGATAGTGTGGCACGTCCTGATGACTATAATTTTATACCTTCCACCCACCTTTTAGCCCACTTAAAGGATCTTGAGATGATCAGGAGAGAGATTTGGGAACAGCTGAAAGATACACCATCAGAGACTCTGCAGTTCCCCATCGGTTTGAGATTGGAGATGCTGTCCTGGTACGGAGACACAGTACAAGAAATCTTGAGCCGTGGTGGAAAGGACACTACCTAATACTGTTGACAACCCCAACAGCCATTAAGGTGGAAGACATCCCCACCTGGATCATGCTTCACATGTCAAAAGGACCCCTCACGAAATTAGTCCAGATGAGTGGATTTTGGAAAAGACTAATAATACTCTTAAGTTGTGTTTATGTCGTAAACGCAATCCTGAATCAGGACAGCAACCCCCATGCTCTGATGTGACAAACCTGGGAGGTAATTAATGAAGAAGGAAACACTGTGTGGTCAATTACTGCTATGCATTCTTCATGGACTTGGTGGCCAGATCTCAAGCCTGATATCTGTAAGTTAGCAGCTGGAATGCTTATGTGGGATCTTCTAGACCACACAGACCTATCTAAACCACTTGCTGAAAGACAGTGTGTTCCGGGTGGGTGCTCAGGGCAGTTCTACCAAGCTAATCTCTGGTCCTCAGAATTTTATGTTTGCCCCGGTCAGGGCCACAATAGCAAGCTTTGACACAGGTGGTGGGGGACCTATGATTTTTTATTGTGCTGCATGGAGATGTGAAACAACTGGTGAGGCTTACTGGAACCCTACTTCCACATGGGACCTGACTACGGTAAAGAGGAAGAGCAGTTATGATAAGTCAAACCAAGGAGAAAAAGTTCTAAATATACTGAGAATGGGTGTGGATACAGAAATAAACCCAATGGAGCCTGTAAAAACAGCTACTGCAACCCCATAGTTGTAAGATTCACTAATGCAGGGAAACGAGACCATCAGAGTTGGCTTAAGGGAAACAATTGGGGATTACATATAGATATTGCTGGAAAAGACCTTGGGTTAATTTTTAAAATTAAGTTGACCCTAGAAAACCCCTCTCCAATACCTATAGGACCTAACAAAGTCCTTCCTGAACAAGGCCCCCCTACCAGGTCCCTTACTCTAGCACTGGTCCAACCTGTGCCAGTGACTGCTGGTCCCAATGATTTCACCCCCTCACAAGGCCCCTGGACCTTGACCACAGCACCCGATCCTTCAACAGGACAGAGACTATTTAATTTGGTTATTGGAGCCTTCCACGATTTAAATAATACAAGTCCAGACTCTACTAAATCTTGCTTGCTCCATACTATGAGGGAATTTCTATGAATGGTGACTTTAATAACACCATTTTCTATCACTCCTGCACTTGGGCAAGTGAGATAAAACTTACTCTAACCGAGGTATAAGGGACAGGTTCAGGACTCTGCCTAGGTACCCCACCTGCCTCCCACAGATATCTGTGTAATCAGACAGTCTCTCATCCTAAAACACCTATCACCTATTATTTGATACCAGGACCCAACCAATGGTGGGCCTGAGGTACAGGACACACCCCTTGTGTGTCTACAAGTGTATTCTAACCAACTACAGACTTTTGTGTGCTTGTGCAGCTGATACCCAGAATCTACTATCATGCTGCAGGTAATTTTGAAGATGAATTCGATATTAGGCCAAAAATATACAAGAGAGAGCAGTTTTCCTCACTTTAGCCATCTTACTGGGTGCAAGCATTACTGCTGGTATAGGAACAGGAGCTGCCACACTGGCCACTGGCCAACAAGGTCTTAATGCTCTCAGTACTGCTATTGATGAAGACCTAAAATACTAGAAAACTCTATTTCCAACTTAGAGAAATCTTTGACATCTCTATCAGAAGTAGTGCTCCAAAACAGGTGAGGGCTCAATTTATTGTTTTTAAAGGACTGTGGACTGTGTGCTGCCCTTAAAAAAGAGTGTTAGTTTTATGCTGATCATATTGGAATAGTCAGAGACTCAATGCAGAGGCTTAGGGGATGACTAAATAAGAGACAAAAAGATTAAGATGCCCAACAGAGCTGGTTCAAGTCCTGGTTCTCACAATCTCCCTGGATGACTACCTTGTTTTCTGCCCTGGCTGGACCGATGATGATAATTTGTTTAATTTTGATTTTCAGCCTATGTGTAATAAATAGACTTATGGCCATCATCAAAAATAGAGTTGATGCTGTTCAATTAATGGTGTTGAGACTACAATACCAACCTGATAACATGAGAAATGACTCCAGAGCCTAAGCTAGATATTTTAAGATTAAAATTATTCAGGAGAGGAAGAGGGGAAATGAAAGAAAATTTAATGGGTCCCCTGAAAAACTAATAAAATAGCGGGACCCTGTAGATTTCCTTCTCCCTAACCTAAGTAACTGAAAACACCACCTGCAGGGTTTGCTAGCCAGAGGCCCAGTTAATCAGTTACCAAAGAATGCAGAGTTACAGGGCAAAGGACTGCTGAGTCATCCCAGGAGCTGGCCAGCCATGAAGATAAGAGAGATAAACATCCACCTGCAGGAACTGCACCCTGCCCCTATTGACCTGTACAGGCTGCTGATGTTCAAAAAATGCAAAACAATCAATCATGTGCATCTGCAAGAAAGTTCCCCTTTTCCCCACCCCAAGCTTATAAAAAGCCTAAATCCCTGAGCCGGGGATCATTTCCTATATTGAGACATGTGTCTGGAGTGCTCTGCCATTAAACTACTTCGTGTACTTGTAGCAAGTTGGTCTCTCATGTGTCCTTGGGTGTGTGCCATCCTGAGACTTCAGTGGGGTCCCCTTCTGGGAGGGTTGTTGAGCCTTTCAGGGGGGAGGGCAGGGTGAGAGAAGGATAAAGCCAGGACCAGGTTCTGATCAAGGCTTCAAGTTGAATACTCAGCACTGCATTTATATAGGGGAAGCCCATTTAACCCATCTTTTGTTTCAGCTGGATTTTGTTGAAAAACAATCTCATTAGGCATTCTGTTCTTCTAAGGTCCTCTAAGAAGTTGCATGTGCAACCAAGGCAGATGTCTCCACCTATGTTATTAAGGTCTATTGTGGCAAGTGTTCAAGGTCTATTCAAGCCTGCTCAAACTGGAAAAAAACCTGCTCAAGGCTGGAAAGGGCACAAGAAACCTTTGATTCTTCTTAATTAGCTTTAGTCTAATTCAAACATGCCTATGTTCAGTAAATTAGTATGCTTTCCTAATTATTGTGTTATTTAAAAACTCTTCAGGTTTTACCAATAATTTCTTAGCTGAAAATATTATGTCCAGAAATTGGTATTCCCAAAAAGATAAGTGATTTTTTCTTCAATTTGTGGAATTTAGAATTTTTGAATGAATAGACAAGTCATTATTTATGCTAATAGACATTGTTCAGCTATGTGATTCTAGCCATACAAATCTACACAGAGGCACACATTCTTATTTCTAGTAAGAAGGGTATGAGTTTAAATGTTAAATACTTCTAATGCTATTTCAAATTTTCTAGATTATTTATACATTTTCTTTCAACTGCCTTTCTCAAAATTAATATAAAAGCTCTTATTTTTACTCATTCATTTATTAGAACAAATATATGTTTATATATACATATATATATATCACAATTTATCATTTTATTTTATACTTCATATCTACACATACAGAAGCTCTCTCTCATTCTTCTTTTGGGCCATGCTTCACACAGTTTTATAGTTTCTTATACATAGAGGGAGATTGCCTATGTTAAATGTATCCTCTTTCCATTTTCTTTCTTTGACAGTCTCAGCCCACAGAAACAACACTCTTAATTTGAAAGGACTCACTCTGACCTTTATTGTATCTATAACTCTTTGCAGAATTTCTACCATTATTCTTGAATGTATCTTTATCACACTCATTATGCTCCGTTGTACTAAACATATACATTGATAAGTATGTTTTCTAGGATAAATAAACAATACAATTATGATAAAACTATGCAGGTTAAGAGAATATAGCAAATTCAATGGCATGAATGAACACATGTTACCAAGAGGGCTTCCACATCTGAAGAAAATTGATTGCTTGACACATCAATGAAGAACAGTAGTAATTTGTATCATCTAGAAATACTAGGCAGAGTTGCATGTCATTTTAAGAAGAGATGGCAAGATCCAGTTTTCTAATGTGGAATAGAGAAAAACCCTAACTTTGCCTGTCCCCTATGAAAGAAATTCTAAACTGAGTAACGAAGATTATTTAGCTGCAAAACATGAGTTAGGGATTGCAGAGGCTGCTCAGTATTATAAATCACATGTCTCCTTTCTAGTGCTTTGGTTCATGTTGTGCTTCTGATTCTCCCTAAGTATGTCATGGAAATAGAGCAAAAAAAGACACCAGCAAAAATAGCCTCCGAACTTTTTGAGCATCTAGCATTATATATGGTAAATATTCTCAGTTCTAAATGAAACAGTAGCATAGAAACTATTCATTACTACTGAAATTAAACATATTACAATACCACTTTTTCACAGGATATTATTGATATTGCCCAATTGGCCCAACTCTTCAGTTGTAGAAACATTTTCAGAGTCCTAATTTTACATAAGATACCTGGAGTTCCAGCCATTTCTAATATACTGAGTTGAACCATTCTGGTAGTTTAATCAGTTAATCAAATCCTTGATGACTTGTATGTCAGAGAACTACCATCTTATCTGAAGACTTCTTAATAAGCTGTTCAAAATCAGTGCTAAAATCTTTGTCACATGAGACAAACTAAGGAGTTATGGCTCCTTCTCATCTCCTCAGGCTTATCCTAGGGCTCCTGTTGTTTTCACTTCTAGGTAATAAAGAACAGCAGCATGGCATTATAGAGCCCACAGTTGCCAATTCTGTTTGAAACAACAGGTCAATTTACCAGTAGCATGATTTTCAGAACATTTTACACAACATTTATTGTGTTTCCAACCGCAAGTGCCCAAGGAGCAATTGCACTGACTCAATCCCCATCATCTCTGTCTGTATCATTGGATGAAAGTGTTCTCATCCACTGTTTGACCAGTCAGCATATTAGTGATATATTTTGGTACCAGCTGAAACCAGGGAAAGCTCTTAAGCTCCTGTACTATGATGCATCTAGCAAGGATGTGGTCCCATCAAGGTTCACTTGCAATGTATATGGAACAGATATCACATTCAACATCATTTGTGTGCAGTATAAAGATTGTGCAAACTATTATTGTCACCAGTCTGATGAGTTTTTTTTTTTTTTCCACAATGTTACAGATCATAACAGAATTCAAACTTTTTGGTTTGCATATACAGCCATTCTTTTGTGTATATCCATTGATAACATTTTCAGATTCACTCAAGTTTTGAGAAACATTTTGAGATTTCACTAGAAAGAGTCATAGCATCTCAAGAACCTTATTAATTCTTTGCCTTGGCAGTAAACAATTCTGTCATTTCCCACAGTGTTTTAATTCATAAAACTGGTCAATTATAAGAGCTACCTCCAATATCATCAAAATCATTTTACAAATGTCCTGTGGACAGGGCATTATTTCTTTTTATTAAAATTTTATCTCATTTAATGTATTAATTAAATAAAGGATGTATCATTGTACACAATTCAGTTTCTCCAATCTTTCCTCTAATTCTTCCATATTGGTCCTACAACCTCATTCCAAAATTTGCCTGTAAGTATCTGTATCTGTCTCAGTTTGTGATTTGTAGATCCTCTATAGAACAGCCAAGCTAGGTTCCTGTCTGCAAACACATAATAACAGCAGTAATAGTGTCATGGTTCAGTGATAATCTGTGGGATGGATTCCAAGTAGGGTCTAAACTGGTTGGCTATTCCTTCTGTCTCTGTTCCAAATTTGTCCCTGCAATTCTTTTAAAAAGAAACAATTCTGGGTTAAAAATTTTGAAGGTGAGTTGGTGTCTGCATCCATCCACTAGGATCCCTGTTTATCTACTGGAGATAAACTCTTCACATTCCATCTCTCCACTGTTGGGCATTTTGGCTAAGGTAAACCACATTGGCTTGCTGACACCTCTCACATCCCTGGTCTCTGGGAGTTTCCAGAGGTTCTACATCATTACCTCTGGAAGCTGCATATTATGCTTATTTCCATTCATTCTCTTGGCCCTCTGAACTTCACTCCTGTCTTCCCCACCATACCTGATTCTTTCCTATGTCACTTCCAGTTCCCTTCTCCTCCTGCCTCCAATGACTATTCTGATCCCCCTTCTAAGTTGGATTAAGGCATCCTCATTTTGGCTTTCTCTCTTATTAAACTTCATACAGCCTCTAGGTTATGTCATGGGTATTCTGCTTTTGTTTGTTTGTTTTTTTCTGTTATTTTTTGTTTTGTTTGTTTGTTTTATTGGATATTATATTTACATTTCAGATTTTATCCCATTCCCCCACCACCCAGGAGCCTCCTATTCCATCCCCCTCCTCCTGCTTCTATGAGGATGTTCCCCCAACTATCACCCACTCCCACCTCCCCACCCTTGAATTAGCCTCCACTCAGTGTTCAGCTTTCATGGGATCAAGGATCTCCTCTCCCACCTATGCCCAACAAGGCCATCCTCTCCTACATATACAGATGGAGTCATGGGTCCATCCCTATGTGCTCCCAGGTTGGTGGTTTAGACCCTGGGGGGGGGTCAGTCTTGTTGTTTGATATTGTTGCTCTCCTCATGGGGACAACAACCCTTTCAGTTCCTTCAGTCTTCTCTCCAATTCTCCATTGAGAGACCCTTGATCAGATCAGTGGTTAGCTGTGAGCATCTGCCTCTAAATATGTCAGATTCTGACAGACCTCTAAGGAGACAACTATATCAGGCTCTTGTCAGCATGCACTTCCTGACATCCACATCAGCATCTACCTTTGGTGACTGCACATGGGATGAATATCCAGGTGGATTTGTCTCCAGACAGCCCCTCCTTCAGGTTGTGCTCCACACTTTGTCACCATATGTGCTTTCTTGAGTATTTTGTTACTCCTTCTAAGTAGGACCAAGGCATTCACTATTGGTCTTCCTTTTTCATGAGCTTGATGTGGTCTTTGAGTTGAATCTTAGCTATTTCAAGCTTTTTGCTAATGTCTGCTTATTAGTGAGTAGATACCATGTATGTTCTTTTCTGATTGTGTTACCTCACTCGGGATGATATTTTATAGTTCAATCCATTTATCTAAAAATTTCTAGAATTCCTTATTTTTAATAGTTGAATAATACTTCATTGTGTAAATGTACCCATATTTTTTTTATCAATTCCTCTGTTGAAGAACATCTGGGTTCTTTTCAACTTCTGGATATTATACATAAGGCTGCTATAAACATAGGAGAGCATATGTCCTTGTTATATGTTGGAGCATATTCTGGGTATATGCCCAGGAGTGGTATAGCAGGGTCCTCAGGTATTACAATGTCCAATTTTCTGAGAAACTGCTGGACTGATTTCCAGAGTGGTTGTAGCAGCTTGCAATGTCACCAACAATGGAGGGGTATTCCTGAATCTCCACATTCTTGCCAGTATCTACTATGACCTGAGTTTTTGATCTTAGCCATTCTGACTGGTGTGAAGTTGTATCTCAGGGTTGTTTTGATTTGCATTTCCCTGATGACTATGGATGTAGAGCATTTCTTATGATGCTTCTCAGCCATTTGAGTTTTCTCAGTTGAGGATTCTTTGTTTAGTTCTGTACCCCATTTTTAATAGGACTATTTAGTTGTCTGGAGTATAAATTCTTGAGTTCCTTGTATATATTGGATAGTAGCCCTCTATAAGATGTAGGATTGGCAATGATCTGTTCCCAATATGTTGGTTGCCATTTTGTCTTAATCACAGTGTCTTGCCTTACAGAAGCTTTGCAATTTTATGAGGTCCCATTTGTCAATTCGTTGTCATAGAGCATAAGCTATTGGTGGTCTGTTCAGGAACTTTTCCCTTGTGCCTAGGTATTCAAGGATCTTCCCCACCTTCTCTTCTAATAGTTTCAGTGAATCTGGTTTTATGTAAAGGTCACTTTTTCACTTGGAATTGTGTTTGTACAAGGGGAGAAGAAAGGATTAATTTGCATTCTTCTACATGCTGAACTCCAGTTGATCCAGCACCATTTGTTGAAAATGCTGTCCTTTTCCCACTGGATGGTTTTAGCTCCTTTGTCAAAGATCAAGTGACCATAGGTGTATGGGTTCATTTCTGGATGTTCAATTCTATTCCATTGATCTTCCTGCCTGTCTCTGTACCAATACCATGCAGTTTTTATTACTACTGCTCTGTAGTACAGTTTGAGGTCAGGGATGGTGATTCCCTCAAAAGCTCTTTTATTGTTGAAAATATTTCTAGCTATCCTGGGTTTTTTGTTATTCAAAATAAATTTGCAAATTTTTCTTTCTATTTCTATGATGAATTGATTTGGAATTTTGATATGGATTGCATTGAATCTGTAGATATTTTGGGGTCAACATGGCCATTTTTACTAAATTAATCCTGCCAATACAGGAGCATGTGAGATCTTTCCATCTTTTGAGATCTTCTACGATTTCTTTCTTCAGAGACTGGAAGTTCTTGTCATACAGATATTTCACTTGCTTGGTTAGATTCACTTCAAGATATTTTAAATTATTTGTGACTGGTGTGAAAGGTATCATTTCACTAAATTCTTTCTCAGCCTGCTTATCCTTTGAGTAGAGGAAGGCTGATGATTTGTTTGAGTTGATTTTATATTCAGCCACTCTGCTGAAGTTGTTTATCAGGTTTAGGAATTCTCTGGTGGAAGTTTCAGGGTCACTTAAGTATACTATCATATCATCTGCAAATAGTGAAATTTTGACTTCTTCCTTTCCTATTTGTATCCCCTTGATTTCCTTTTGTTGTCTAATTGCTCTGTCTAGGACTTCCAGTACTTTATTGAACAGGTAGGGTGAGAGTGGGCAGCCTTGTCTAGTCCCTGATCTTAGTGGGATTGCTTCACGTTTCTCTCCATTTAAGTTGATGTTGGCTACTGGCTTGTTGTATATTATTTTACGATGTATATGTATGGGCCTTGAGTTCCTGATTTTTCCAAGACTTTTACCATTAAGGGATGTTGAATTTTGTCAAATGCTTTCTCAGCATCTAGTGACATGATCATGTGGATTTTTTCTTTGAGTATGTTTATGTAGTGGATTTCATTTATGGATTTTTAATATTGAACCATCCTTTCATTCCTGGGATAAAGCCTATTTGATCATGATGGATGATTGTTTTGATGTGTTCTTGGATTCAGTTTCCGAGAATTTTTTTGAGTATTTTTGAATCAATATTCATAATTGAGATTGGTTTGTAGTTCTCTTTCTTTTTTTGGGTCTATGTGAGGTTTAGGTATGAGAGTAATTGTAGCTTCATAGAATGAATTGGGTAGTGTTCCTTCTGTTTCTATTCTGTGGAATAATATGAAGAGACTTGGTATTAGGTCTTCCTGGATGGTCTGATTGAATTCTTCACTAAAACCATCTTTGAATGACTGCTTCTATTTCTTTAGGGGTTTTGGGACTGTTAAATGGCTTATCTGCCCCTGATTTAATTTTGGTACCTGGTATCTGTCTAGAATATTGTACATTTATCCAGATTTTCCAATTTTGTTGAGTATAGGACTTTGTAGTAGGATCTGATGATTTTTTTAATTTCCTCAGTTTCTGTTATGTCTCTCTTTTCAGTTCTGATTTTATTAATTTGGACACTGTCTTTGTACCCTTTGGTTAGTCTGGCTAAGGGTTTATCTATCTTGTTGATTTTCTCAAAGAACCAGCTCCTGGTTTTGTTGATTTTTTTATAGTTTTTTCTCTTTTTACTTGGTTGATTTAAGCACTGTGTTTGATTATTTCCTGCCATCTACTCCTCTTGGGTATATTTGCTTCTTTTTGTTCTAACACTTTCAGGTGTGCTATCAAGTTGTTAGTATGTGCTCTCTCTAGTTTCTTTATGTAGGCACTTAGAGCTATGAGTTTTCTTCTTAGTACTGCTTTCTTGCAGTCCCACAAGTTTTGCTATGATGTGTCCTCATTTTCATTAAATTTTAAAATGTCTTTAGTTTCTTTATTTCTTCCTTGACCAAGTCATCATTCTGTAGAGTACTGTTCAGTTTCCACGTGTATGTTGGAATTCCATTGATTTTTGTCATTACTAAAGACCAGCCTTTGTCCATGGTGGTCTGATAGAGTGCAAGAGATTATTTCAATCATTTTTTATCTGTTGAGGTCTGTGTTGTGACCAATTATATGATTTATTTTGGAGAAGGTACCATGAGGTGCTGAGAAAAGGGTATATTCTTTTGTTTTAGGATGAAATGTTTTATAGAAATCAGTTAAATCCATTTGGTTCATAACTTTGGTTAGTTTCATTTTGTCTCTGTTTACTTTCTGTTTCCCTAATCTGTCTATTGCTAAGAGTGGTATATTGAAATACCCCACCATTATTGTGTGAGGTGCAATGTATGCTTTGAGCTTTAGTAAAGTTTCTTTTATGTATGTGGGTGCCCTGCATTTGGGGCATAGATGTTCAGAATTGAAAGTTCATCTTTGTACATTTTTCCTTTGATGAGTATAAAGTGTCTTTCTTTATCTGTTTTGATTAGTTTTGATTGGAAATCAATTTTATTTGTTATTAGATTTGCTACTTCAAGTTGTTTCTTGTGACCATTTGCTTGAAAGTTTGTTTTCCATCCTTTTACTCTGAGGTGGTGTCTGTCTTTGTCACAGAGTTGCATTTCCTATATGCATCAAAATTCTGGGTCCTGTTCATGTATCCAGTCTGATAGTCTATGTCTTTTTATAAAAGAACTGAGTCCATTGATATTAAGAGATATTAAAGAAAAATGATTCTTGCTTCCTGTTATTTTTTTTATTAGAGGTGGAATTATGTCTGCATAACTATCTTCTTTTGGGGTTGGTGGAAGACTACTTTCCTGTTTTTTTCTAGGTTGTAGTTTTCTTCCTTATGTTGGAGTTTTCCATGAATTATCCTTTGAAGTCCTGGATTTGTGGGAAGATATTCTGTAAATTTTGTTTTCTCATGGAATATCTTGTTTTCTCCATCAACAGTGATTGAGAGTTTTGCTGGGTATAGTAGTCTTGGCTGGTATTTGTGTTCTCTTAGAGTTTGTAGAATATCAGTCCAGGATCTTCTGGGTTTTATAGTCTCTGGTGTGAAGTCTGGTGTAATTTTTATAGAGTTGCCTTTATATGTTACTTTACCATTACTTACTGCTTTTAATATTTTTCTTTGTTTTTTATAATTGATGTTTTGATTATTATGTGACAGGAGGTATTTCTTTTCTGGTCTAAACTATTTGGAGTTCTGTAGGTTTCTTGTATATTTATGGGCATCTCTTTCTTTAGGTTAGGGAAGTTTTCCTCTATAATTTTGTTGAAAATATTTACTGGTCCTTTAAGATGGGAGTCTTCCCCTCATCTATACCTATTATCCTTAGGGTTGGCCTTCTCACAATGAAAAATTTCTAAATAGCTTAAAGCAGATTGTTTAGCTGCAGAACACAAGTTAGGAATTTCACAGGATGCTCTGTGTTATAAATCACAAGCTTCTTTTCTAGTGTTTGGTTCATATTGTTCTATTTCTCACCCATTATGTCATGGAAATAGAGGAAAAAATATGTTCTAGCAAAAACAGTAGCAGAATGTTTTGAGTTTCTACTATTATATTGTGTTAATAGACTATCCTAGATAAAACAATAGCAGAGAAAGCATGCATTAGCACTGGAATCAATCACATTACAAGAACAATTTCCCACAGGTTGTCAGGCCTAACAGGAGGTCTAATCTCCATTCCACCTTCACCCTTCAGTCACTACACAAGTGGAGGGTGTGAACAGGCCCTAGAGAGATTTACATACTAATGAGGTACCTGAAGGTCAGAGGTGGAGCAGATTAAACCTTCCTCTCCAGCCCCTCCCCCATTTCTCCCCTCCCCTTTTTAACTCAGGTTGATCCTGGGTTTTAGGGGGTATGCATCAGATCCATCCACCGTCCATCATGTGAATAAACTGGTTTTGGAAACCCAAGGACTTCCTTGTGTGTTGGAGCCGCGCCACCATGAAGAACCCTGAGGAGCAGGGGAGAGGCTTTTAGTTAATGAGCAACTGGGCCCAACTTCCAGCTGGAGGAACCCAGAGGAGCATACCCAGCCCACAGCATGGCAGGAGGAAATCTGGGATCCCCAGCCTTATTTTTTCCCTACAACAGGATATTATTAATAATGCCCAGTTGTTTCAATACCTCAGTTGTAAAAAAAATTGCAGATTCCTCATATTATAAAAGACACCTAAAGTATCAGACATGGCTAATTTAGCTGAGATAAACTATCCTGGTACTTTTGTTTACTTAACCAAATCCTTGATGACTTCATATTTCAGAGTACCACCCATTGATCTGAAGACCTCTTAATAAGCAGGACAAAGTCAGTGCAAGTGTCAGTGTCACAGGGGACAACATAAGGCATGATGCCTCCATTTCATCTCTCTAGGTTTATTATGAGGCTCATATTGCTTTCACTCCCAGGTAAGGAATGATGACCACATGAGATTATATAGCCTACTGTTACTAGTAATGTTTGATCTACAGATAATTTTACTAGTAGCATGATTTACAGAACATATCTGTTGTGTTTTCAAACTCAGGTGCTTAAGGTGCAATTGTACTAATTATGTCCACATCATCTGTTTCTGCATCATTGGAAGAAAGTGTTGTACTTACCTGTTTTATCAGTCAGCACATTATTGATATAAGTTGGTACCAGCAGAAGGCATGGAAAGTTACTAAGCTCCTATTCTATGATGCATCAAACAAGTATGGTGTCCCATCAAGGTTGTCTGGCAGTGTGTATGGAACTGAGAATTCACAGTCAATATCAACTCTATTGTGTTTGAAGATTTTGAAAACTATTGCTCTCACCAGTCTGAAGAGTTTTCTCCTATAATGTCACAGCTCATTACAAAAACCTTCAAAGAAAGTAAAAGATTTGGTTAGGATGCCTAGCTATTATTTTGTGTATCTCCATATGTTTATAGTATTTTTCAGATACATCCAAGCTTTGAAAGCCATTTTTGAGATTTTTATAGAAGCAACCATGGCATCTTGTTGACCTTGTTAAAATTCTATGTGTTTGCAACAAAATCTTCGGTTATTTTGACATTGTTTAAATTCACAAAATCTGGTCACTTATAAGGACTTCCTCATCAAAATCATTTTGCAATTGCCCCAGAGCAGGTGATTGCTTTATTTTATTAAAATATTTTTTAGGCTCCTCTGAAGATTCCATAGTCTGGAGGCCTCCCACAAATTTAGCTGCACACAGTAAGGACCACACAAAACATCCACAGCATTTGGTAACACCAAGAAGTCCAGTGGATTCACGACCTATCACTCCCCACAAGCTTTACCATCTGAAATTCACTCTGCTATAGCCTATGTCTGCCTTAGGGGAAGATCAGCAGCTTGTTTGATCTTTTAAACACCTCAGCCTGAAGGCCTTCAAGGAGCTCTGCTGCATACTGGGCAACTGTTAAGGGACCCTCCCAAACAACTGAAACATCTGGAAAACCTGAGGAGCCCAGGAAACTCAGGACCCATTCATGCCCTTGAACTCTACCACCACTTCTCTCATGTGCCTGCCACCAGGGAAGATTATCATCTTGACTGATCTTCTGTAGACCTTGATACCTGAAGGGCTCCTAGTAGTTTTGTTGCACTCACCACAACAGAAACCATAGTCTGAAGGCTTCCCAAAACCAGTTATATGCAGGGCATCAGCTTGACTCTTCCTCTGAATACCCAACAGTCTGAAAGCCTCCCAGGATATCAGCTAGATGCAGGGCAACATATCATCAACTTGTCTGCTCCTCTGAAGACCCCACAGTCTGAAGGTCTACCACAAGATCTGTTCCAGGTAGGGCAACAGATCAGTAGCCACTTGTTTGTCTCTCTAAAGAATCTACAGTCTGCTACAACCAGAGCAAGAATCCTCCTAGGAAACCTGCAGCAACCCAGAGACACAGGAGGTAGGCTCTAGACAGAGATACAAAGACCACCTAACAACAGAGATAACCAGATGTCTAGAGGCAAATGCAAAACCATAAGCAAGAGAAGCCAATATGCTTTGGCATTATCAGCAGAACACAGTTCTTCCAGCACAGCAAGACTTGGGTACTCCAAAGCAACTGAAAATCAGGATACTGACTTAAAATCTCATCTCATCAAGATAATAGAGTCTTTTAAGTAGGATATAACTTAGCCACTGAAAGAAATACAGAAAAGCACAGGTAAATGAGTAGAAGTTTTAAAGAAGAAAGTAATCCCATAAAGAAATAAAGGAAAACACAATCAAACAGCTGAAGAAATTGAACAAAGGAATCCAAGACCTATGATGACACAACATACCCAATTTTATGGAACACAATGAAGCAGTGAAAAGTGGAATTTCAGAGGACAAAGTGCCCTTGTGAAGAAATTGGAGAGATCCTAACTAGCAACTTCACAGCACACCTGAAAGACTGAGAACAATAATAAGCAATCATACACAAGAGGAGTAGAAATCAACCTAATAGACACAAAGAGAACAATACAAAGAATCAACAAAACCAAAATATTTTTGAGAAAATCAACAAGATATATAAACCCCTTGCCAAACTAACTAACAGTCCCTGAGGCAGTATCCAAATTAAGAAATGAAAAGGAAGACATAACAACAGAAACTGAATAAATTTTGAAAAAATCATCTGATCCTACTACAAAGCCTATACTCAACAGAACTGAAAAGTCTAGATGAAAGGGACAATTTTCTAGACAGATACCATATACCAAAGTTAAATGAAGAGCAAGTAAACTATCTAAACAGGCCCAAATCTCATAAGAAAAGAGCAGAAGTCAATAAAATCTTCCAAACAAACAAACAAACAAACAAACAGGACACCAAGGGCCAAATGGCTTTAGTGCGTTTAGTGTAGATTTGTATCAGTCTTTCAAAAAAAGTTATTACAACTATTCCATAAAAAGAAAAGGGAGGCACACTTAATAACTCATTCTAGGACACCACAACTGCTCCGATACATAAGATATAAAAGGAGCAAGAATAAAACAAACAAACAAAAACAAACAAATTAATTCCAGAACTTCAAACCAATTTTGCTTATGACTATCAATGGAAAAATACTCAACAAAATTCTTGCAAACTGAAACCAAAAAACATCAAACCATTATTCACTACAATCAAGTAGGCTTCAACCTAGGAATTCAAGGTTGGTTCAATATTCCAAAATCCATTAACTTAATCAAAGATATAAACAAACTCAGTGAAAAAAAACACATGATCATCTCATTAGTGCTGAAAAAGACTTGAAAAAATGCATCACCCATTAATGTTTAAAATACTACAGAGCAATAGTGATAAAAACTGCATGGTATTAATACAGAGACAGGCAGGAAAATCAAGGGAATAAAATTGAAGACCCAGAAATGAAGCCACACACATATGATCTCTTGATCTTTGACAAAGGAGCTAAAATCATCCACTGGAAAAAAAGACAGCATTTTAAACAATTGGTGCTGTCTTAACTGGTGGTCATAATGTAGAAGAATGCCAATTTACACAATCTTATCTCCATGTACAAATCTCAAGTCCAAGTCGATCAAGGAACTCCATATAAAACCAGAGACACTGAAACTATTAGAAGAGAGAGTGAAAAAGAGCCTGGAACACGTGAACACAAGGGAAAATTTCCTGAACAGAACACCAATGGCTTATGTACTAAGATCAAGAATTGACAAATGGGACTTCATAAAATTGCAAAGCTTCTGTAAGGCAACGGACACTGTCAATGGGACAAAAGGGCAACCAACAGATTGAAAAAAATCTTTAAAAATTCTACATCTAATTGAAGGATAATGTCCAATATATTCAAAGAACTCAAGAAATTATTCCAAAAGTCCAGGCAATCAAATAACCCTATTAACAAATGGAATACAGAGCTAAACAAAGAATTATCAACTGAGGAACTTGAACGATTGTAAAACACCTAAAGAAATGTTCAACATACTCAGTCATCAGGGAAATGTAAATCAAAACAACCTTGAGATTTCACCTCACATCAGACAGATTGGCTAAGATCAAAAAGTCAGGTGACAGCAGAAGCTGGTGATGATGTGGAGAAAGAGGAATACTCCTCCATTGTTGGTAAGATTGCAAGCTGAAACAACCAATCTATAAGTCAGTCTGGTGGTTCCTCAGAAAATTGTACATAATATTACCTGAGAACTCAGCTATTCCACTCCTGGATATATACTCAAAAGATGGTTCAAAATATAACAAAGACAAATGTTCTACTATGTTCATAACAGCCTTATTTATAATACCCAGAAGGTAGAACAGATGTCCTTCAACAGAGGAATGAATACAGAAAATATGGTACATTTACATAATGGAGCACTACTCAGGTATTGAAAACAACAAATTCATGAAACTCTTAGGAAAATGGACAGAATGAGAAAATATCATCCTAAGTGAGGTAAATCAATCACAAAAGAAAACACATGGTATGCAATGCTTTTTTATTTGTAATGGTGTAAAGCAACGTTTTGATATTTAGACTTCTAAATATTCAGACCTATGATCTTCTTAAAGTTTGTGTTCAAAATCTCTGAAAGAAAAATATTTTACAATGACCTCAAATCTTAGCATCGCTTATTCATTAATTTTAATGACACTTATAATGTCATATGGTGTGAGTGTTTATAAAACATTCAGATGATAAAATATCAATCAATTCAGGCCATAGAGAGAGAAATGCTGATGCAAGCAACACAACCATGAACCAAGATGAGGTATCTGAGTTGCTGTACTTTTCTTATAACTTTAGCTATGCAGAAGCTTGAATTATATTATACTCAGGGTTTTTTAAACTCTTTTTTATTTAATATCTTTTTACATTGAGATGTTATCCTCTTACTCTATTTTCCCCCTGCCCAGGAACCCCCTATACTATCCCCCCTTCTCCTGCTTATATGAGAATATGCTCCCCCCCACTCCTACCTCCCTACCCTCAAATTTCCCCACACTGGCCATGCAGTCTTTATGGGACCAAGGATCACCTCTCCTACTTATGCCCACCAAGGACATCCTCCAATACATATATAGCTGGAGTCATGGGTCCCTTACTATTGCCTCACAGGCTGGTGGTTTAGACCCTGGAAGCTCCAGTTGGTTGGCATTGTTGCTCTCTTTATGGGGCCATAAACACTTTCAGCTCCTTCAGTCTTCTCTCTAACTCCTCTATTGAGAACTCTATGATCAGTTCAATGGTTAGCTGTAAGCATCCACCTCTGAGTATATCAGACTCTGGCAGACTTCTAAGGAAATAGCTATATCAGCCTCCTGTCAGCATGCACTTTCTGACATCCATATCAGTGTTTACCTTTGGTGACTGCACATGGGATGTATACCCAGGTAGAACAGTCTACAGATGGCCCCTCCTTCAGTTTCTGCCCCACAATTTGTCTCCATATTTGCTCCCTTGAATATTTTGTTACTCCTTCTAAGAAGGACTGAAGCACCCACACTTTGGTTTTTCTTCTTCATGAGACTCATGTTGTCTTTGACTTGCGTCTTGAGTATTGTGAGCTTCAGAACTAATATCCAATTATCAGAGAGTGAATAGCATGTGTGTTATTTTGTGATTGGATTACCTGACTCAGGATATTTTCTAGTTCCACTCATTTGCCTAAGAATTTCTTGTATTCATTGTTTTTAATTGCTGAGTAATACTCCACTCTGTAAATGTACCACATTTTCTGTATCCATTCCTCTGTTGAAGGACATCTGGGTTCTTTCCAGCTTCTAGCTATTATAAATAAGGCTGCTATGAACATAGTAGAGCATGTGTATCTGTTGTATGTTGGAGCATTTTCTTGGTATATGTCCAGAAGTGGTATAGTTAGTTCTTCAGGCAGTGCTATTTCCAATTTTCTGAGGAACTGCAAGACTGATTTCCAGAGTGGTTGAACCAGCTTGCAATCTCACCAACAATGGAGTAGTGTTCTTCTTTCTCCACATCCTTGCCAGCATCTGCTATCACCTGTGTGTTTCTTTTATCTTGGCCATTCTGACTGGTGTGAAGTGGAATCTCGGGGTTGTTTTAATTTGCATTTACCTGATGACTAAGGAAGTTGAACATTTCTTTAGGTGTTTTTTGACCATTTGAGATTCCTCAGTTGAGAATTCTGTTTAGCTCTGTACCCCATTTTTAATAGAGTTTTTTGGTTGTCTGGAGTCTAATTTCTAGAGTTCTTTGTATATATTGGATATTATCCCACATCTGATGGAGGGCTAATATCCAATATATACAAAGAACTCAATAAATTGTACTTACTGTTACATCCTATATGTGAAGAAACATGCACAGATATCTCTCAACTACAAACACTGCATCAAGAGGCCAGGAGAGGGAGCCGTAATATAGGCAGAGAAGGGCAATGTGATCTGTTCTGACAGTCTCAGTGCTTAACAATATGAAACCAGCATCATTTTCACAGATATTTCTTTTATCTGGTGTCCCTGCCTCTCAGAATTTGCCCCTGCCTCTTAGAATGTCCTTCCCTGTACTGTGGCATGCTCAGCATATACAAAGGGAAATAGAATAGGAATATGCTGTCCTTATTAATGGGGTATTCATCTGGGTTTCAGGTAATGTAATTGGACAAAGCAAAAAAGCAGATGATGGTACATAAATACTCACTTTTCATTCAAGATTTGGAAATAGTGATTAATGAATAATTTTTGGTTTTTAGATTGGAAAATTTAAAAAGATAATGTATGTTTTCTTTTCTTTACTAATATTTCTTTTGTGCCTTTTGTTTCAGTGTGTGACATTGTGATGACCCAATCTCCAACTGTCCTGATATAACTCTAGGTAAAAAAGCTATGTGTTAGTCTTTGTTTTATCTCATTTTATTTATTTTATTTTACTTTAATATTTTAATTGTACTTCTGATTTCATTATTATTAAGTATTATTGCATAGGAGCATGTTTATTTTTTCAATTATATAGAGAAAGCAGGTGAATTCTGATGGAAGTGTTCATGAGGAGGGCTGTGAGAAACAGAAAGAAGGGAAACCATAATCAGAATATAATATGTGAAAAAAAATGAATTTTCAGTAAAAGATAAAATGAAGAAAGGAATGAAATAAAGCCAAGAGCAAAATAAAGAAAAAACAAAGACCAAAAGACAGACAATAAAATGAAAGAGAAAAAGGAAGCAAAAAAAGAAGAAAGAAAGAAAAGAATGAAGGAAAGAAGACAGAAAGGAGGAAATATTGCCCATGTTACATTAATCTATACAAATGTGTTTGTGTTTTAATGATTGCATGTGTTGTACACAACTTAATATTCTATGCAAGCTGCTTCATATTATAGCTTCATTTACCAATAATTAATATATAGTATTGCATACATTTGCTCTTTGTGTTTAATGCCTGCATGAAGCCAGTCTCCAGATACTTTATTATCTCCAATGACTCTTCCTAAATTTGTTCATCAAGTGTGATTTACTAGTTTGATATTTTTTTTCTTTTGGGATTAGTAGAAGAAATTAAGATATTTAATCATCCACTTTCTCAAACTCTCATCCCAGTCAAACACAAACCATTCTTTCCAAGGTATCTGGCTATTTACTGCCCTGTCACATGTGTTCTACTGTGATTAATCCAATAATATCTGAATGTGGGTGTCTCATTTCAGCTTCTTATATCAATGTATAATCCACCTCAATCAGAAAAATGGAAATTTGAAGTCACAATTCACACTTGCAGGAATAATGTGAAAAATATATATGAGGGATTACAATGATTAATCATTATATTTTTTTCTAGAACCATATATTTTCCAAAATTTTCATAATTTCATGAGTCTTCATACCTAGATAAATTTCATTGATCCAGGGTACTGCATTTTAATTATCCATTTATCTTGTGGTGTACATTGAAATGAATTCCATTTCCTATCTATTGTGACTTAAGCTGCAAAGTACAAAATTTATGTCTGTTGTAGGATATAGAATCCTTTAGGTATATCTATAGGAATGGCATAGCTGGGCAATGTAATGATATCTGTAGCTGTTTTTAGAAAACTGCAAAAGGATTTCATCGATACTGCATTTCTACCTGTAGGGAACAGGGGCTTTTCTTTACTCCTATCCTCATTTCTCAAGATTCTTGGTAGTCTATGTTGCAGTTATTGTGGCTTTTCAAAAGCCCAGACATAGTATGATTTAGCTTGGTTATATACCTCAAGTGACAGGAACAGTTAATTCTTTAAATTGAACTGATGGAAATTTCTCTCCTGATCTAGACTATCTCAAAATTGTGGTCTTTTAAGTAGCATGCAAACCATGCACTATGGAGAGAATTTGTTTGAACATTCTAGAAGTAATTCTGTGACACTCTTAATCAGTGTCGTTGGAAAGACATGCAAGATGAAATGTATGGCATTTCCCGAAAAGTAATAAAAAAATTTTGATAACCTCTGAAATACTTTTTATTATGGCAGATTGTAAATGTTTATAAGGATTTCATATCACCCTCTTGAGAAATATGTTTTCATAAGACATCCAGAATTTCTTACTTCTTTTAATGAAATTTCAATAGTGTGATATCATTTTAGTTTTACATGTTGTTATGCTTATTTGAATGTTCAGATGCATTTAGATGCTTCAGCCCATACTATAATAAACATCAATGAAAAAAAACATAAGCCTGAAATAAGACCATGGATATGTGATGATCTTCATTTTAAACTACTAAATGTATCCTCAGAGACTTATATAGACTATGCTAATTATGTAACTATATAAGTAGAAGCCCAGTCTCTTTTAAATCTCAACATCTCTTCAGCTAATAAGCAAAGGGATAAATATTCAAAGCAGGCACTAGGATTCTGCTCTTCTGACCAGGTCTTATTACAAACCTTATGAAGTAATATGATTTGCATAAGTACATCTTTCTTTCAGTGCTCCTGCCTCTTAGAGTATTATAAGAAGGCCTCTATCAGGACTGTGTTGTGATCCACACAAACACTGGGAAAGTTCAAAGATGGTGTCCACACCTAAGTTTCTTGGACTTTTGCTTTTCTGGATTTCAGGTATGACTGCGTGGACATGGCAATAAATTAGAACTATTATTTATGTATGAATTTTTTCCTTTATTCAGAAGCCAGCAGCGTATGGTATTTGGATTTCTGTTTAAATAAAACTGATACAATAGAAGTCTTTTATTTTTCTAAGTAGTTTAGGAGTCACTTTCATATTCAATGTTGTATCCTACTAATATATTTTTTCTATTTTTCCAGCTTCTAGAGGTGACATTGCAATGACTCAGTCTCCAGCCACCCTATCTGTGACTCCAGGAGATAGTGTCAGTCTCTCCTGTAAGGCCAGCCAGAGTATTAGCAACTACCTAAACTGGTATCAGCAAAAATCACATGGGTCTCCAAGGCTTCTCATCAAGCGTGCTTCACAGACTGAGTCCGGGATCCCCTCCAGGTTTAGTGGCAGTGGATCGGGGACAGATTTCACTCTTCATATCAACAGTGTGGACCCAGATGATTTTGGAATGTATTACTGTCAACAAGGTTACAGTGGGCCTCCCACAGTGACACAGACCATAGCAAAAACCAACATGAAAGAAGAAGTGTGAGATTGAGATGATTCAGCTTTTTCTGGTGGTGCCTCAACATTCTTCAGAGTGTTTCCTGTATATAGCCAGCTGCTAGTATAGAGAAGTATAGAAGAAGACTGAAAGTCGCCCTTGTCCCAAAATTTCTCTTCACTCTATTTCAGCATTAGGGTACATAACCTAAAATTGTTCTTGTATAATCAGACAATCTTCTTCTAGTGTACTGCAACCAGAGAAAGTCTCATTCTAGATGGACAGAAGGAATGGTTGATTATTTCATATCTTTATAATCATTGGAAATTCAGATGAAGCATTGTCTGAAACAATAACATACACTTTACTCCCATATACACCAGGACTAGAGTGTTCACTCTTAGAGATTCGTGGATTTGTTGCAAAGTTACCTATGCATATTTTATAGTAAGTGAACAACACTTGAATATAAAGTATTATAATCTTTTTGGATTTATATAAATTTTCCAATAAAATTTGTTAAAATTTGCAAATTTCTTGATGAAATATTTAGAGTTACTACTTCATAGACAAAAAAACAAGGTTAAAAAAAACTGAAAACTGAATTTTCTGAAAATCTTTGGACTTATTTAAATCATTGTAAATTCAAAAGAGTAACAAAATAAAGTTGTTTTTACAAACAATAGAATAACATATGATATCCTAGTATTTCAATTCACTTTTGCCTCCACAGAATTTTATGGAAATAGATGAAGCTGTAAGTTTAACGTTTCATTTTAAAAAATCAGTGAAATATTTGTAGGTGCTTGGACAGAGGTTTCAAAAATGAAAACCTTGTTGATAATTTTTACTAAGTATGAAAATAAATCTAGCATATATCTTGATGATTTCACAAGTTGAAAGAACATTGCAAAAAAAGAATCTTCAAGCCTTGAATAATAGGGCCTTCATCAAAGATTGGGTATAATAGGGTAGGGCTTATTATAAAAAGTCAACTCTGTAAAAGTCATTCAGAATTTGAAATTAAAGTCCACTCTTGTTTGCATAATAAGATTCAGGCCAGCTAAGGCAATATCATAAGAACCTGTCTCAAAAACAAAGACAAAGATAATTTTTAAAAAATTTGTTTGAACACCTTTATTTTTCCCAAATTAAAAATCTATAAATAACTTAGTGTGTGTATGTGGGTGGGTGGGTATGGGTGTCACAGAGAGAGAGAGAGAGAGAGAGCGAGAGAGAGAGAGAGAGAGAGAGAGAGAGAGAGAGAGGTTTAAAGACCCCAGGAAATTGATGGTAACTCTTTCTCTATCATTCTTCATTTTTAGTTTTTAGACTGGGTCTTCTGTTAACTGCAGAATTTCACATTGTCTAGAATAGCTCATTAGAGATACACCTTGATTTGCCTTTTTTATGCAAAAGTGCTGGAGTTATAGACAAGTGTGGCTGAACCATGATTTTATATGAATGTTGAAAATTAACTTAAGTTTTCCATTTTTTCAAGCAAATACTTTACAGATACATCTCTCTCTCCTTGAAACTAATATATTAAAAATAGAAAAGACCATCTTCTCCCTCAGTATGAGTCATATGACATTAATTGTAATACCAAGAATAATGAATTTTATTTATTAAATGTCCAGTTTCCTGTTCATGCATCAATCAATGAAGTATTTCTTACATTGTAGGCATTGTGAATACTTTCTAGTCCTGGCACTATAGAGTCTTTTAATATAACTTTCACAAACTTTTTCTATATGTCTACATTTGGAGAGAATAGTTGCCTCAATAGTACATTTTCTCTGAAACTGGATACCCTAGACATGATGAAATCTTGTGCCCGGTTCAGCTGTTGGCACTGCCATCTTAAAAATGAAAGGGGAAGAACTGTACCCTTCACCTAGCCTTGAGCAGGCCTGAAGGAGTTGTTTACCACAGTAGACCAAACAATAGGACCCAGGGGGCTCTACCCACCTTCTTGGCTTACAGTCTGCTACAGGAGCTGAGAAGACTAGACTGCCTGATGAGCTTGCCTTGAGATACCTCTGGCTGTGATTAATGATGTATTCCCCTCACCCACACCTGCTTAAGCAAGATGGGGTTCTGGTGGTGGAGGTGGGGCTTCCCCTTTTTATTTGAAACCTAAACATTAAACTTTGAGCCTTGATCAGAAAACCTTGTCTTGGCTTCTATCCCTTCTTCCATTCCCAGACTATCTTTCAGGTGAACACAATTATATATGACCTCAGATGGCTACACATCACTCTGGCTTCAGAACCGTAAGATTGTTAATGGCCAGAGGTTATCAGTCTCCTGATCTGTCTATTTGTGCTCCATCTAAGTATCTGAATGTCTGAGATATGAGACTATAAAATGACTGTGAGTCATAATTGACACAAATGGCTTAGGATTGTGGGGAAGAAATCTTGTGGGGGGATGGGAGGGAATAAGGCGGTGGGGTCTCGGAGGTCCAGCAGTGTGCTTCCCACACCGCCGGCCAGAGGTCCCACATTCACACAGCTGCTATGAGCTGGCGGCTGCCGTTCAAGGTTCCAAAGGCTGGGAGTCTGGTGGCAAGACCAGGCGACCTGTGGAGTTCGGTTTTCCAAAGCTTTATTGTTCATGGCATGTTGAGTGGGTATAGATGGTATGTGCTTTCCCCCCCACCCCCAAAAGCCAGGGGAGCCTGACTTTTATAGGGAGCAGAAAAGGGGAGGGAATAACTTAATTATCTACGCCCCTGGCCTTTAGAAAACTCATTAATATTTAAATCTCTGGAGGTGGAGACTTGTTAATCACGCCCTCTACCTGTGTCCTATGTGATTGATGGGCACAAGTTAAATGGAGTTACCTCATCCAAGGCCCAACATAGGATATTGTTCAGAGACCAATGTTAACACTGTGTTGAACTATGGCCTGCATTTGAAGAATTTACAATAGTGTGCAGATACCATGACTTTGTTAAGTATTAGGATAACTGGTCTGCCTTGAGTTCCTCCTGGTCTCACAAAATGAAAGATACTATACAATATAGACAGATCTTTGTCCTCAGGCCACTTGTAGAAAATTATCTGCAGGTGGCCTAAATGAAAAATAGTCTGAACTTACCATGTCCCTGAATTCAATTCAAGGGAAGTCTTCTTGGCTATAGAAAGAATAATGGCATATATAAGCTGAATAAAGTGAGCCTTACAACACTAAGTCAGAGCTTTTATTCTAATATACAATCAGAGTTTGCCATCATCTTTCCCTTGTTTAGAATTCTTTTATTATATTTCTATAGATGGAACCATGAGTCTAAGTAACATTGTTCATATAATCCTTTAAATTGTTTTACATTTATGTGCATATAAAAATTTTCATTTATAGACATTATAAACCAGTTCCCCAAACTATATATAACTACACCCTGCTGAAATACTTGCTACTGATTGAAATGGAGAGTAGGGAACTAATCCTTTCAACTATGTGCCTACTGGTAACCCTAAGAGGTTCCAAATGGTAGTCAAAATCCAATGGCCCATCACAGAGACTCTCAAGCTGTGAGTTGAGAACACTTTGAGTGTCAAATGACTCACAGAGATAATTAAAGATCATCAAAAATATAAGATATGTATATAATTATTCATAAGAATAGCAAAATTACAATTATGAAGTAGTAATTTTAAATAATTTTGTACTTGGGAGTCACCAGAACATGAGGATATATATTAAAGTGTTACAGCATTAAGGAGGTTAAGAATCATTCCTTCAACACATGACATTAGATAAATCATTAGGTTATAAAACCAAAACCAATATCCCAATTCTAGAGAAGGAATTTGGATGGAAGAGGGCAGGGGTATTGAGATTGGTAAAGAATAATCAGAATTAATTATATAAGTTTATAAGATTTTCAAAGACTTAGTAAAGAATTTAAAAGTAAAGGCAACTAAGGGAAGACTTAACTTGAAAAGGAAATTCTCATTAAAATGCAGTTAGTTGAATGAGGCAAGGGAAGAGTGGCCCTAAGAAAGTATAACTAATGATTGTAACTCTGATCTGTGCCAAAGAAATTGCATATTAAACTGGAAAAATTAATTGTTTACAGGAATACATGTGTATTTGGTATTATTCATGTCCATCAGCATGGTTGTTTTGCATGGGTGTGTTTGTGCATTTGAAAGCCCAAAGTTGATATTAAGTGTTGTTCCTCGTCATTCTTATCCCTTATTTATTGCAGCACAGTATCTCAATCAAAGGTAAAACTAGGCATTATGCCTTGCTTTGTAACCAGTTTTGGCTGAATGTTATTTCTTAGCATTATTTATGTTGGAACTACAGTTGTGCAAGCCAAAACTCATTGATATGACTTCTAAAAATACAAACTCTCGTCTTCCTATTTGTGTGGCAAGTACTTTATGACCATTGAATTATCTATCCACCAACAATCTAGTGACTTTAAAATCTTGGAAATGTTTTCATAAACATGAATAAGTATGTAGCATATAATAAAATATCATTTTTAATTTTCAGTGGTGAATATTCTGAATAAATGTGTCCAATTTCCAAGCAAATGGTTCCAACAAACAAACTGGAGTAGCCATTTAATGTTGAATGAAATCTACTTTCAACCAAAAATTATTTTAAAAGATAAGGAAGGATACTTCATACTTATAAATTGCATTATTAATGAAAGAAAACCCAACATATCTTCGCAGTACTGAAAATACTGGGATATGTTTAAATAAATGTCTCAACTGCTTATATTATCTCCATTGAATATCTCCAACTTCTGTCTTAGGATTTCCATTGCTATGAAGAGACACTATGATCAAGGCAATTCTTCTAAAGGTAAAAAATTAATTCACCTTGGCTTACAGTTTCAGAGGTTTACTCCATTATCATCATGACGGGAAGCCTGGCAACAGGCAGGAAGACATAGTGCTCAAGGAGCTGTGAGTTCTACATCTTGATCCAAAGGCACCTAAGAGTGTAGAGATATATTTCACCTTGGAAGTAGCTTGAATATTTAAGACCTCAAAGCCCTGCCTCCACAGTGACATACTAACTCTAACAAGGTCACAGCCCATCCACAAAGACCATACTTCCTAATATTTATTTATTTGTTCATTTAATTATTCATTCATTCATTAATTCATTCATTCATTTAAGAGTCATTCTGTGTTGCTTGTCAAACACACAATACTAATGAGGAGCAATCATTTGAGGAAACAGGGGAGACCCAACTTTTTTCTTTGAACTTACTTTACTATACTAAATTCTCCCCATTGTCTCAGTATTTTCAAACAATACAACTTGATCATGGCAGTATTATGCAGGTGTGAATATACACTGATCTAAAGTCAAGGAGTCGAGAGTGTTGGAGAGGTGGTTAATTAGTTAAGATCACTGGCTATTCTTCCAGAGACCCTGGGTTCATTTCCCATATTACAAGTTCACAACCATCTGTAAAACTAGAATCAGAAACTCTGACCAAATCTTTTAACTTTACCTGGTACCAAGAATGCCCACACTACACATATATACATACTTACAATATTAAATAAAAATAAATAGATTCTTAAAAAATTCAAGTCTCTAAAGTTCTATGCTGTTTCAGAGACCTAGCAGTGACAATGTGATTTCTGTCTTCCCAACTCTAAGATGCCTTCTCATTCTTTTTCCATGGTCTCCTTTTTTCATGGCCCTATCCTGATCTTCAGTGACATGGCCCCTTATTGATTATGTCTCCCATTCATTTCATTATGTGGATAATTATGAATGAAATTGTTTCACCTTTATGTACCAACATAATATTTTGTTTTTAAAGTGATTATTACATTTTAATTTGTATTGATTTTATTTAAGTATACGTATCTGCTAGAAATATAATTCTGCATTCCTGTAAAACAGTATAAGTTCTTTTTCAATATTTTATTTTTAAGTGGAAGTGTATATGGGATGATTAGAATGTGTGCCTGTAAATGAAGTCCTTAAGCAGGATCAAAGGGAGCTGGAGCTATGTTTATTTGTAATCCTCTAAGCATGTGTGCCTAGAAGGTAATTTATTTTCTCTGTGAGAACAGTTTCTGATCTTAATTGATGACACATTTCTGCAGCTCTGCAGTGAGAGAATAAATAAAGACTTTGTGGGTTATTTACTTAACAACAAACTTTATCATTCTGACATGCCTGTTTTGTGAAATAATTTAAATTTTTAATAGGTTTTATGAATAAGGAAAATTGATTCTGTTTACTCTGATTAAATTGAATAAATTTTCAAAATGTAATATTTTTTATAAATGAGAATTTCATATATGTATACTATGTATTTTATATTTGCATCCTCCTATTTTTCATAAACTCAAAGATCGAATACCCATTCCTCACTCTTTCCCTTCTTTTCCATATATAAATACACCTAAACACTGAGTCCAATATACCCTCCAGACTGATTCCAAAGTGGGTTGATTAAATATGCATATGCACATGCACATATACATATGAACACCCACTGGTTCAAGCATGGTAAATTTATCAGAGACAACACTCTTAGAGAATATTGTCTAACCCTCCCTTAGAAGCCATCAACTACCAACAAATCATCAGCTAGTGGTACAGAATCATGAGTTCCTCCCACTTCATGCTTCAGTACTGATGGACTTAATCTCTTGGATGTCTTGTACAGAGAACCACAGCTGCTGTTACTTCATGAAATCAAGGGTGTGGTCTTGTCCAGACACTGTTTTGTTCTGTTTCTTCCTCACCTGTGGCTCTTACAGCACTCAAGCTTTGTTATCTGTAGAAACCTTATTTGAATGTTTTAAAAGATAATTTAATTTTTAAAGACTGTGATAATTATCAGCTTTCTCAGAGTAGAAATTCATTAATTAGCATGGCTTAGGTCTCTCATAATGACTGGGGGTCTCAGTCTGAGCTCTGTACTTTCTACTGTTCTTCACCTCTGGGAAAAATAGGAATAGGCAAAATAATTCCCCAACTTTCCTTTTTCAGGAAGATGCCAGAAGGAGCTCCGGGCTTTCCCTCCTAATAATCATGAGACTGAGAGATCTGTCTTTGAAAAAATAGATCTTTAAAATACAACCATTTACTCTAAAAATGTTAGGGTGCAAATATTCAAAAAAGTTGAACAAATCTTGTATTTCTATAGGCTTTTGCACATGTATTGATTCTAAATTAATAATTGATTCTGATTAAGTTTCAAGTTATGACAGTTTTCTATACTGAGGACTGAATCATCAACTGCAGAACTAGTCCCACAAGAAACCATATTTCTTTGTTAAAATCAGATGGCGAGTCACTCCATGAGTAGGCATATCTTCTTGGACTGATGTGAGACAAGTCACCCTAGTTAGGAGAATAAGAGTCACAAACAGGTAACATTGTAAGGTAGATTGGAAGGAGAGGAAAAGATGCTGTAAATCATGTCTGCATCTTCTTTTTTTTGGAATCAGCAGAGGTTTATTATTGAGAGTTGGCTAGTCAACAGTCAAAACTGCTCATCCACGCAGGAACAGAATTTTGACAAAAGGCCCAAAAGCTGAGTTTCTTTGTTTGTTTGTTTGTTTGTTTGCATGGGGTGGGGAAAGGAAGGCATTTTTGTGCTGTTACACATGACTGCATTTTCACATGGTTACACATGATTGGTTGTTTTACAAATTTTGAACATAACACTGGGAAGACCAAGGGAGGGAGGGGTAACCAAGAACAGTGGAACATTCCAGAGGAATCCAGCCCAAATGATCCAGAGTCATGTGAAAATCACTCTGCACACTCATTCCTCTCAAGAATGTAAATTTACCACGTCATTGTGCCCCACCCTATCATTTACCAACTATTTCAGATTAACTATTTTTCTTCCCTGAGGCTTGAGGAATGTTAATCTAGCAAGTGTCCTCTAATTCAGGGATAATGTCTTCCACCTGGAATGTGTCCCTGGACAGCAAAGGCCTGAAATCTTATTTTCAGTTCCACGTTCTGGAACTTATACTCTTTCTGCTCAGGTCTAAGGGGAAAGAAAAAGCCTGCATATTTTTCACAAAATGGTCATTATAATTTTTCACTCTACATCTCTACTTTTTCTGATTAGGTTATGTTTTTAATCATAAAAACTCAATTATTAATAAGTCTATTTTCACCCCACTTTTTCTGATGTGAATCTTTAGAAAAGTTTAAACTCCAGTGTCATCATAATTAACATTTTTTTGACCTAAAGCTCTATATTGATGGCACAACACAAAGAGCTGAACAGCACTTATCCTTTCTCTAACAAAAGTTACTAATCTATTTAAAATGCAAGGACCTATGGTTCACAAGTGGTCCAGCAAGGGAGGATAATAGGGTCGTCATCCAAGGGGACTTATTGAACCAACTCTCGAATCAACTTTGCTGCGCCTCTCTATCTTTCTGGCTCTGGTCTAACCTTAGCAGCACACAGACTTCCTTCTTTAAGAAACAGCAAGTCTAGTCCTCTTAGCAGTACCTGTCTCCATATCTGCAGCCACTCCTAGTCTCAATGTAACAGCTAGAATCAAGGAAAATAGGCTCTCTGGGGAAGCGTCTAGGGTGTATCTCAAACTCAGTTCAAGAGTACCTGTAGGGTGGTAGGAAACCCGGGGTACTAGCTGGACAAGTATATAATAATCTTTGGCCTCATCTAAGACAGAAGTAGATATATAAAGTGTTAATCTTGAACTGCAAGTTCACCATTTATCAATCTTAGGCACTAAGTATCTGTTAGCAGGGGTCCTTGGGCTCTATTTTATTGGCTGGGGGGTCTCAAAACATTTTTATTTCTTTCAAACACACTTTCAAAGTTGTCCTCTGACTTTTACATATTTTGTGGCACATAGTTGTCTACATACACATATAATCACATATATAATAAAGAGAAATTGCAAAAGGAACAAATCTATATAACAAATCTCTAAGATTCACATCTCAATTTCAATATTGGCATCACAAGCTGTCATTTAACTACAGCTCTACTACAATTCTTTTTTTTTTTTTTTTTTGTTTGTTTTTTTTTGTTTTTTTTTTTTTTTTTTTTTTCGAGACAGGGTTTCTCTGTGTAGCCCTGGCTTTCCTGGAACTCACTTTGTAGACCAGGCTGGCCTCGAACTCAGAAATCCACCTGCCTCTGCCTCCCAAGTGCTGGGATTAAAGGCGTGCACCACCACTGCCCGGCTATACTACAGTTCTTAAAGGGAGGGGTAAAGGGGTCCAGGTGGTGGGAAAATACAGAATCTTCTTGGCCTGTGCCCTGAAACATTTTATGGTCTACCTGCTTCTCTCAGAAGATATGGTACACTGCTTTTCCCATAAGACACGGTACGATGCTTTGAATCTATGAGCCTATCTGCAGCTGCCAACCTGGATCTTATGGTTGCCAGGCAGGATGAAGCTGCAGGGGACGTTGTGCAGGTGGGGAGAGGTAGGGGGTGAGGGTGAGAAGTGAGGGTCCTGGCTTCTGACATCTGCCAGAGCCTGTCAAGTACAGATGCATATACTTACAGACAACCATCTGACTGAGCCCTGAGACCCCAATAGAAGAGTTGCAGGAAAAAGTAAAGAAGCTGAAGAGGATTGCAACACCATAAGTAGAACAACAATATCAATTAACTGGAAACACCAGAGTTTCCAGGGACTAAATCACCAATCACATAGTATACATGGAGGAACCCGTGGATTCAGCTACATATGTAGCAGAGGATTGCCTTATTTGCCATCAATGGGAGGCGAGGCCCTTGGTCCTGTGGAGGCTTGATGCCACAATTTAAGTGGATGCTAGATCAGTGAGGTGGGAGCAACCTCATAGATGAAAAGAGGAGGAATGGACTGTGGCTTTGAGGAGAGGAAACTGGAAAAGGGGCCACAATTTGAAATGTAAATGAATGAAATAACCAATAAAAACCCAACTAAACATAAAAAAAACAAACTACCAACAAAATTAATCCTAATGACGTTTTCTTTTTTTTTTTTTTTAGAAAGCATATTTATTTTGCTGTATGGTCATATAGTTCTTTGTCTCTCACTGTTATAAATAATAGTTCATAAGTTACTTTCATCACATTGAACTTTTGATTTTCCAAATATGAGTTAGAAACATATTTCTGTTATTTATAATTTTTTTATATTTTATTTACATTTAGGATGTCATCTCCTTTCCACATTTCCCCTCCCTAGAAAACCCCTGTCCCATACCCCCCTTTCCTTTTTGTTTTTATACAATTTTTTAAAATGTTAATCAAAGGATTTATAAGTTTGGTAATGCTCAATCAGAAGCGTAACCCAATACCCAACCTAGATATAAAAACTAACTTTGACTGGTGGAGACATGTGAACTTCTGCCTCCATGCCCCCTCTCTCTTTCTCTCTCTCATCACCTAGCTTCTCCTCTTCTTCATCTTCTCTCCATGCTCCATCTCTTCCTCTCAGTACTCCTTCCCACTTAGCTCCTCATACATATCACTCTGTTAAAGTAAAACTTTTCTCTCAAAATACAATTAGAGCATACTTATTCCTAATTGTACCAGTGAGGTACAAGATAGTCCTAATACCCAGTCCATCATTTTGTTGACTAACCAGAACCTCTGTCATCTCTTCTAACTAAAACACTTACTTTTGATCCTGGCTTTTTTGGCTTAGAATGAATGTCAGCTGAAAACCATCTACTCAGTTTTTTTCTCTCAAAGTAAATAGCCAGGATTGGCTATGAGACTATAGGTCTTCAACCCCATCAGAAATCCTGAATGACTGAGTTAACTGAAGTTATGGGAAGCACTAAACATAACTTCTAAAACTTAGCCAATTTATAGAGACAGCTGAACACCTGAAAAGCCCCTATACTACCAAACGTTGGAGCATCAAATTTTCAGCCTTCTGGCCCAGAATCATCTGACAGACCTTAGTGATGCAGGATTATTAAGGGCTGATTACTCTGTCTAGGCAGATATAATCAGTCGACTATTCTGCATGTGTGTCCTTTTCTGGACAGTAATTTGTCACTAGATGGAGAGAGGCAATTCTTGCCTAGTGGCTGTCACCACACAACTGGAGTAACTCTGAGGATGCTCAATTTCTTCTTAGAATCCACGACAGGAAGCTGTCAGGAGCAGACAGGTCTCTGTCAAAATGATCATTAATATATAAATATTTGTAGCGTCAGTTCTATGGACTTCTGATGTTTTGAAAACCAACTATCCATGTAAGGTAACCTGGACTGTTGTCTGTTCACTCCTCTCAGCTATTTCTAAATAAAATATGGAAAACACCCTAACAGTAAACTCAAAACCATGAATTTGCTATAGTCCCTTAACTCATAGGTTAACTGTCCCAAATCAGTTAAAAAAAGTTAAAAAAGGGCTGGGTCTAGGCATTGTATTCCTAAATGTGTTATACAGGCACAATGCCCATGAGAGTATCAATATTCATCTCATTTTTATATTAAGAGGCTCGTACCAATGAAAACCTTAAATTTGAAATCAAAGTAAATTTTGTACCATTTAAGAAATTATAACTTCATCTTGATAATAATTATACAGATTTCTACCAATAGGTTATGGCTATGCAATAAGTCCTAGCTAATCCCCCCTGTTCCAACAAAACCACTACTTTTCACTAGAAAGACAGACCATTATTAACCACATTAGTTCCCAAGCTCAGGGAATAGGGGCGCTGACTCTTCTTTAACTTCTTCAAGCTGATTAAGGGTGTTGAGATTTTAGAAGAGGGGTAGGGGGAAGAGCAAGTTGATAAGCCTCTGATGCTGTGTCTTCACTGAATCTAGAAGGAATTCCAGGACATCGGAGCTTTGGGCAGGTCTATTCAGTATGCTTGATGAGTAGATACACCAAGGCTGTGTATTCTGCAATATACAATTCTCAGAACAAGTTTTAGTATCAAGAAAAAAAATTCTCCCCCCAGGGGGCTGATATATTTTTTTAAGATGTTGGTTCTGACAACTTTTTTTTTCGCTTGTTAAAATTGGTTGAAGTATTTACGTTTCAGATTTTATCCCCTTACCCTACTTCCTCCCACCACCCAGAAACCTCCTATCCCATCTCCCTCCTCATGCTTCTATGAGACAGTGACCACATCTACCCCCTCCACTATCCCCTCCCTGCCCTCACATTCCCCCCCCCCCTGTGTTCATTTTTTTTTTTTTTATGGGACCAAGAAACTCCTCTCCCACCTATGTCCGACAAGGCCGTCTTCCCCTACATATACCTCTGGAGTCTTGGGTCCCTCCCTATGTGTTCCCAGGCTGGTGGTTTAGACCCTGGGGGGCTCTGGTTGTTTGGTGTTAGGAGCCATGCTGCGTTTGCTGAAGTAGCTATATGCTCGCCATTAGAAGATGGCGCTGGCTTCCTGTTCCCGGTTCTTCTTGGCCTTGGTGTCTGCAGCTGTGCGCATTCTCCCACTGATAGTACTATCAGTGGATATGTAAATGAGACCTCAGTCTGTAAGCCAATGAGGACAGATCATGTCTCTTTAATAGTATATAAGTCAGTACATTCTGGGGCTTGGGGTCCTTCCTTTGTTCTCCATCTTGCATTCTTCTAACTAAAAGAGCTGTAACAATAAAAGACGATGTCAGAAGAATCTTGAATGTGACGTGGTCCTTATCGGCGAGGTAGTGTGTCGCAGTTTGGTATTGATGCTTTCCACTTGGGATCACTAACCCTTTCTGCTCCTTCAGTCCTCTCGCTAAGTTCTCCATTGGGAAACCCCTGATCATATCAGTGGTTAACTGTGAGCATCGTCCTCTGAGTGTGTTAGTCTTTGGCAGACCTCTAAGGAGACAGATATATCATGTTCCTCACATTATGCACTTCCAGCCATCCACAACAGTGTTTCACTTAGGTGGCTGTACATGGGATGAGTACCCAGGTGGAATGATCTCCTGATGGCCCCTCTTTCAGCTTCTGTTCCATGTTTTGTTTCCCTATTTGCTCCCTTGAGCATTTTTGTTTCTCAATCTAAGTAGAACTGAGGCATCCCCTCTTGGTCTTCCTTCTTCATGAGCTTCATGTGGTCTGTGGGTTGAGTCTTCGATAATCCAAGCTTTTGGGCTAACATCTGTGGAGATATGTTTGTTTAGCTACCTTCTTTTACGGCTTTTGGAAGATTACTTTCTTGCTTTTTCTAGGTTGTAGTTTCCCTCCTTGTGTTGGAGTTTTCCACCAATTATTCTTTGAAGTGCTGGATTTGTGTTGCGATACTGTGTAAATTTGGATTTGTCATGGAATATTTTAGCTTCTCCATCAATAATGATTGAGAGCTTTGCTGGGTATAGTAGTCTGGGTTGGCATTTGTGTTCTCTTAGGGTCTGTATGATATCGGTCCAGGATCTTCTGGCTTTTATGGTCTCTGGTGAGAAGTCTGGTGTAATTCCTATAGGTCTGCCTTTATATGTTACTTTGCCTTTTTCCCTTACTGCTTTTAGTATTTTTTCTTTGTTTTGTGCCTTTGATGTTTTGATTATTATGTGACGAGAGGAATTTCTTTTCTGGTCTAGTCTATTTGGAGTTCTGTAGGCTTCTTGTATATTTATGGACATCTTTTTCTTTAGGTTAGTGAAGTTTTCCTCTATAATTTTGTTGAGGATATTTACTGGTCCTTTAAATTGGGAGTCTTCCCCTTCATCTATACCTATTGTCCTTAGATTTGGCCTTCTCATTGTGTCTTGGATTTTTTGTATATTTTGAATTAGTAGTTTTTTGTATTTTGCATTTTCTTTGACAGTTGTGTCAATGTTTTCCATGGTATCTTCTGCACATGAGATTCTCTCTTCCATCTCTTGTATTCTGTTGGTGATACTTGTGTCTATGACTCCTGATCTTTTTTTAAGGTTTTCTATCTCCAGGGTATTGTCCCTTTGTGATTTCTTTATTGTTTCTACTTCCATTTTTAGATCCTGCATGGTTCTGTTTAATTCCTTCTCCTGTTTGGTTGCATTTTCTTGCAATTCCTTAAGGGATTTTTTGTTTCCTCTTTAAGAGTTTCTATCTGTCTACCAGTGCTCTCCTTAAGTTCTTTGAGAGTGTTATTTATGTCTTTCTTAAAGCCCTCTATCATCATCATCAGAAGTGATTTTAATTCTGAATCCTGCTTTTCTGGTGTGATGGGGTGTTCAGGGCTTGCTCTGATGCGGGTCCTGGGTTCTGATGATGCCATGTAACTTTGGTTTCTGTTGCTTATGTTCTTGTGCTTGCCTTTTGCCATCTGGTTAACTCTAGTGCTGCCTGTACTTGCTGTCTCTGACTGAAGCCTGCCTTTCCAGTTATCTAGCTTGTGTCTGATCTCCTAGGAGTCAAGATGTCTCTGTGATCTTTTCCAGTTGCACTGATTACAGTGGTACCTCTAGGATGCCTCAGGATATGGGGCCTCCAAGGTAGCAGTCCAGCTAGGTGTCTGCTGTTCTGGGTGCAGTGTCTCCTCTAGAATATCTCAGGATATGTAGTCTGACTCTCTGAGTTCCGTTGTTCCTCTGTGGCTCTGGGTTGAGTGGACCTTCCAGTATGTCTCAGGTGGAATCCGGGGTCCACACAACAGCAGACCTGGCAGAGGTCTGGTCCAGGCCTCAGATCCCAGAACTAGTTTCTAAGACACTGTCCAAGTTAGAGAGCCTGGGATCCCTGCTTCCTCTGGGTTCTTGGAGGTTGGGGATAGAGCTGCCACCCAAGAACTTCTCAGTGCTCTGGCCCAGACCAGAAGGAACCAGTGTTCCAGGCCTGGAGTGACTTCCTGGGTCCTTGTGGGTCTCAATTACTCTCTGTTTAGGGTGGGCCCTGCTGTCTGCTTACCTAAGATACTCCCTGAGTTAGAGCGCCTGGGATTCCCACTTCCTCTGGGTTCTTGGAGGTTGGGGGCAGAGCTGCCACCCAAGATCTGCTCAGTGCTCTGGCCCCAGACCGGAAGGACTAATGACGTTTTCTATACTCTCTGATTAATATCTTGCCCAGCTCTCATGTGGGAAGCTTTTTTTCTGCAGTGAATGATATCAAATAAAGAAACCCACTGCCACATATTTTACATAGTAAGAGACCTTGGAAAACTCAGGTCTAAATGGGCTGTCTCTTTCAAATCCTTCCTGGTAAAGTAAGAGTACCCTGTGGAAAAGGAATTAGAAAGAGTCTAAGAACTAGAGATCATGGAGGATACCAAGAAAAAAATTAAACTACCATGATAGTAAATGACCTCCCAAGAACTGATACGTCATGCAAAAGTCTGTCCGCTTGGCTTCTTAGAGCTAAAAGACATGAACACATGCCACATTCCTAACCAGAGGCTGTCTCCCATTGATAAATATGTCAAAAATGAAAATTCAGTTTTATGGGAAACAAACTGAATTTGGGTAGGATGGATGCATAGCATCAAATGGGCAATAGAAAATGAACACAAAGGCATGTTGGAAAGTCTTTGTCTTATGTCATGACAGGGCTCTCTCTTTTTAATAATTGTATCCATTATATCTAAATTTGAATTTAATTTTATTTACACATATTAATTCTTTCCTGTTTTTACTCTGCAGAACCTTTGTATGTAAATTTGCATACATACATAAACTACACGATTTCAATTAGTGTTTGTACGGCATTGTTGAGTATATGAGAAAGTGTTTCTATTTCTTCTGCTTTCTCTTTTGTTCTTTTCTAAGTGTTTGTTTTGGCCAAATATAATTTGTTGGTCTTTGTTTTATGTTATTATATACGTTTATTTTACTTTGTTATTATTATTAATTATTATTATATGATTTGACATTGTTATTATTAAATATTATTGCATAGAACCATATTTATTTTCTAATTATAGAGAGACAAGGGGTAGAATCTGATGGAAGAATAACAAGGTAAACCTGGAAGAAATAGAAAGATGAGAAGCCATAATCAGAATATATTTTGTGAGAAAAAAAATCAATTTTCAATAAAAGAATAAAAGAAAAAACTATAGAAAGTAAAAAAGGAAAGAAGTATAAACAACAAAATACAAAAAAAAAGAATAAAAGACAGATGAAATGAAGGAAATTAAGGAAGGCAGGGAAAATATTGTTCATGATACATTAATTTAAATATATGTTTGTATTTTAATGATTGCTGATGCAGCATACACCTTATGCATGGTGTTTCACCTTATAGTCTTCTTTTACTAATTATTAATGTATTATAATTGCACACATTTGCTCCTTGTAATAAATGCCTACATAAAGCCAGTCTCCAGATACTCCATTATCACCAATGACTCTTCCTAAATTTGCTCATGAAGTATGATTTGCTAGTTTGGTGTTTTTTTCCTTTTAGGATTTTAGAATAATCTTCATATATTTAACCATCCTCTTTTCAACTTCTCATCAGGATCATGTACAAACTTTTCTTCCAAAGGTATCTGGCTATTTACTTCCCTATCACATGTGTTCTACTGTAATCCTTCCAAAGAGCTCCTAATGTGGGAGTCCCATTCTAGCTTCTGACATCAATGTATAATCCATGTCAAACAGGAAAATGCAAAAATTTTCCTAATTTTATGATTCTTCATACCTAGATAAATTCCACTGAACCAATGTACTGCATTTCAATTATGCATTTATCTTGTGGTCTACATCAAAATTGATTCCATTTCCTAGCTATTGTGAATTGAGTTATAAAATATGAGATTTTGCTTTTATGCCTGTTGTAGGCTGTAGAATTCTTTAGGTATATCCACAGGAATGGTATACCTGGGTAATGAAATATTGATATCTGTAGCTGTTTTAGAAAACTGCACAGTGATTCCATAGTTATTGCATTCCCACATGAAGTGAACTGGTGCTCTTTTTTACTCATATACTCATTTCTCAAGAGTCTTGGTAGTCTATGTTGCAGTTATTGAGGCTTTTCAAAAGCTCAGACATAGTTTTTATATAATACATGTACTTTAGCTTGGTTATATGGCCAAAGTGACCAGAACAGTTTTTTTTTTTAAATGGAACTGATAGAAATTTCTGTCCTGATTTAGACTGTCCCACAATTGTGGCCTTTTAAGTAGCATAAAAAACATGTACTATGTAAGAAATTTGTTTGAAAATTATAGAAATACATCTGTGGCACTCTTCATCACTCTTGTTGGAAAGAAAATACAGCTTCATTTTTTGCCTTTTATTTGGAAAGTGCTAAAATATTTTGATATCTCAATTTCTGAAATTCTTGTCTATTCTGGAGATTCTAAATGTTTATAAGGATTTCATTTCCCCCTCTGGAAAAATATGTCTTCAAATATGTCTTCATAAGACATCTAGAATTTGTTATTCTTGTTAATAAAATACCATTAGCATGATATCACTTTAGGTTTATATGTTGCTTTGTGTTGTGGGAGGTATTAGAAATGAGAAGACCAGCTAACTCCCAGCTTAGCCTCCATACATGTTTCTTCTCCAATGCCAAACACTGACTGGAGCTTTAGAGCTCCAGAGCTCCAGAGCTCCAGAGCTCCAGAATCTCACCAACCAGTTTTCTAAGTTCCCACTGAAGAGTCACTACCATGCGATTTCCATGCTTCAAACTCAAAAGGCCTTTGTGGGGCACATCACAAAAACCCAGGCTTTGGAGAAATACCTTTCTTACTTGAACACAGTCAAGTCAGGCTGTGAGAAGAAAAACACCACACAGATTTAAGAACAATGTCAACTTGATCTCTGGGCACAATAACTAAAAGCTAATCTTGTAAGCCTTCTTAAATCTAATCCTGTGGTGGTGCATCCTTGTGGATCTACCATGATACCAGGAAACTGTATCACTACATCTTATCTATGTGTTCACCCCTGTCCAAAAGGGCCCTCCCTCCTCCTCTTTCTCCTCCTCCTGCTCCTCCTGCTCCTCCTGCTCCATCTCCTCCTCCCCCTTCTCCTCCTCCTCTCTTTTCCTATCCAGCCTGGACATTCTTCCTACTCGCTCAGTAATTAGCTTCTTTATTCATAGGGGATTGATTCACAAGAAATCACCTGAGTATGTTACTCACTCCTTGTGTGCAACCCCTTCCAGGACAGCAGAAATAAACATCAAAATGCAGGCAGCACAAAGCCATCCAACACAATTATGCTTCTTGGAATATTCAGATGCTTAGAGAACTTCATCCCATATTGTAAAAAACATCAAGAGAAACAACATAAGCCTGGAATAAGACTATGGATATGAGATGATCTTCATTTTAAACTACTAAATGTATCCCAGAGACTTCCTTAGACTATGCTAATTATGTAACTATGTAAATAGAAGCCAAGTCTCCTTTAAATCTCAACATCTCTTTAGGTAACCAGCAAGAGGATAGATATTCTAAGAAGGGACTAGGAGCCTGCTCTTCTGACCAGGTCTTATTATAAAACATAGGAAGTCAGTTTGATTTTTATTAGTAATTCTTCTGAAGACCCCCAAACTCGGGAGACCCTTACTCAAGTCTCAGGAAGTCGCAGTCACCCACAAACTCCAAGACACTGTACCTGGATGCAATCAGCAGAGGTTTATTAGGGAAGAGAGCTGGTAGCCAGTGGTCAAACTGCACACTTACATAGGAGTAGAGTTTGACAAAGCCAGTCAGTCTGAGGAGGATTTTTAAAGGGGTAAACTACAAACCAGGGGAGTGTGAAGGGGGGTGAGGGGTTGACAAGGATTCATAACATAAAAATAGTGAAACATTTCAGAGGAACCCACCCCAAATGATTTAGAGTCATGTGAAAATCACTCTGCACACTCATTCTTCTCAAGAATGTAGTTTCACCATGTCACTGTGCCCTACCCTGTCATTACCAACTATTTCAGGTTAACTATTTCTCACTTGCTCCAGCCATAGCCCCACCTAGATGACTTGCATATTTCTCTGTGGTCAGGAATGTGTCTTCTTGCTTTGGGCTTTCGCCACCCTGAGGCTTGAGGAATGTTAATCCAGCAAGTGTCCTCTGATTCAGGGATAATGTCCTCCACCCAAAATGGATCCCGGGGCAGTGAAGGCCTGGAATCTTACATTCAGTTCTGCCTTCTGGAACTTGCATTCTTTTACTCAGGTCTAGGGTAAAGAAAAAGCCAGTATATATTTCATAAAATGGTCTTTGTAATTTTTCACTCTACACTTCCTTGCAGTGTTCCTGCCCCTTAGAATATTATAAGATGGTGTTTCTCAAGGTTGTGTCTTGATCCACACAAACTCAGGGAAAATTCAAAGGTAGGGTCCACATCTCAAATCCTTGGCCTTTTACTTTTTTGGATTTCAGTTACGACTGCTTGAACATGGCAAAAAAGTGAAGGTATTAGATAAATACAAAAGTATCTTGCTTTATTTGAAAAACATCACATGGATTTTGACTTTCTGTTTAAAGAAATTAATATAATAAAAGTCTTTTATTTTTCTAAGAAGTTTAAAAGTGATTTTCATTGTCAATGTTGTGTTCTACTAATATATTTTCTATATTTCTAGTCTCCAGAGGAGACATAGTGTTGACTCAGTCTCCCGTCACCCTGTTTGTGACTCCAGGAGATAGAGTCAGTCTTTCCTGCAGAACCAGCCAGAGTGTTGGCATAAGCATACATTGGTATCAGAAAAAACAAATGAATCTTCAAGTATTCTTCCCAGTCCATCTCTAGGATCCCCTCCAGATTCAGTGGCAGTGGATCAGGGACAGAATTCTGTTCCGCGTGCCTCTCGTGTCCCCTTCGCCCGCGAAAAAGGACACGGAGGCAGTGATTGGGTAGTTACTACAAACAAGGCTTTACTCCTTGTAACAACAAAAGCAGAAAGATGCAGAAGGGCCAAAGACAGGAAGAGGCACAGCTTAAATACACCCTAGAGTGATGGTTTCACTTCTGATTGGCTGTTCACTCATTACCCATAATACACCCCGGGATGGGCAGTGACTTTTGGCACGCTTTTGCCTCTTTGCATCTGCGCAGTTACTTGTTTACTAATGGAGAGGACACGATGTCCGCGCCATCTTGGAATGGCGAATGTATAACCGCTGACCACGGCTTCCTACAGAATTCACTCTTAGTATCAACAGTGTGGAGCCTGAAATTATCTCAAGTTATTACTGTCAACAGAGTAACAGCTTGCCAACCACAATAATATAGACCATATAAAAAAGTACCAGGAAAGCAGAAGTGTGAGGCTAGGCTGCTCTATCTCTTTGTGATGGTGCCTCAACCTTCTTCAAAATATTTTAGCAGATGCAGCCAGGTATGAGGCTTATAGAAATATGTGAAATGAAGAAGGCTCAAAGTCCCATTACCTCTAAATTCTATTCACTTTATTTCAGCTCTAGAGTGCATAGCCTATTATTTTTCTTGTATAATCAATCTTCTTCCAGTGTACTGCTACCAAGAAAAAATTTCATCCTGGCTGAACAGAATGAATGATTGATTATTCTGTATCCTTATAATTGTTGAAAATTTAAATGAAGTGTTGTCTGAACATATATATGTATATATATAGCATATAGTTTACTTCTGTCTCTACAAAGACTAGAGAGCTCAGCCTCCAGAGATTCATGGCTCTGTTGCAAAGTTCCTTATACATATTTTATAGTAAATGAACAACACTTGAATATAAAGTAATTTTTCTGTTTATAGATTTATATAAATTGTTCAATCAAATTTGGCAAAAATTGAATTTTTTATTTGATATTTTATGTATTTACATTTCTGATGCCATCCCCTATCCCCACATTAATAACCTATCATTCATTAATCCCCTCCTCCTTCATTTTTGCTGTTATACTGTTTAAATTACATGCAAGTATTAAGGTGAGTTCTAGGTTAAGGAACTAGCAATACAAGAGATGCAAATAGTCAAGAAACATGTGCAACGATAAACCCAGATAGTCAAAGAACACACATGACAATAAACAGAGTCCCATGATCACTATTTCTAAGGGCTTATCAGGATGACCAAAATACCTGAGCCTACTTCTCTCTCCTAGCCCAAAGTCATTTTCAAATTTCTTGATGAGAGTTTTATAGTCACTACTTCGACAAAAAAGTAAATAGTTTGAAACAATAAAACTATGTTTAGCAACTGAAGTTTGCATAAATTTCTAGACTTATATTGTACATTCAAATAAGTGGCAAAATGAAGTTACTTTTACAAACAATGAAAATCCAGGAAGATGTCTTAACATTTTGCCTCCAGAGATTGTATGTAAATAGATGAAGCTTTAAGTTTAGCATTTTATCTGAACAACAATAGTGAAATGTTTGTACACAACTGGACAGAGGTTTTGAACAGGAAAGTAAGCATGATGATAATTTTTGCTAAATATGAAAAGAAATCTGATACATTTTAATGATTTAACAAGTAGAAGACCATTGCAGAAAAGAATCTTCAAGCTTTAAATAAGAGGACCTTCATCAAGGATTGTGTGTAATAAGGTAGGGCTTAGCAGTAAAAATGTAATTCTGTAAAAGTGAGTAAGAATTTAAAATTTGGTGAAGTGTGATAGTTCATGTCTCTAAAAACAGCATTGGGGATTTATAGTCAGGCATATCTCCATTAGTTTAAATCTATTCTGGTTTATACAGCAAGACCCATGCCAACCAAGGGTACATAGCAAAAACAAGACAAAGAGCCTTAAAAATAATTGTGTTAGATATATTTTATTTTCTTCCCTAATGTAAAATCTAAAAATAATTGTGTGTGTGTGTCTCTGTGTGTGTGTGTGTGTGTGTGTGTGTGTGTGTGTGTGTGTGTGAGATGTCTATGTAAGAACATCAGCTTATAAATATACCACACATTCTGTATCTATTTCTCTGTTGAAGAACATCTGGGTTCTTTCCAACTTCTGGCTATTATAAATAAGGCTGCTATGAACATAGTAGAGCATGTGTCCCTGTTGTATGTTGAAACATCTTTTGGTCATATGCCCAAGAGTGATATAGCTGGATCCTCAGGTAATGCTGTGTCCAGTTATCTGAGGAACTGCCAGACTGATTTCCAGACTGGTTGTACCAGCTTACAATCTCACCAACAATGGAGGAGTTTTCCTTTTTCTCCACATCCTCACCAGCATCTGTTCTCACCTGAGTTTTCAATCTTAGCCCTTCTGACTGGTGTGAGATGGAATCTCAGTGTTGCTTTCATTTGCATTTCCATGATGACTAGGGATGTTGAACACTTCTTTAGGTGCTTCTCACTCATTCAAGTTTTCTCAGTTGAGAATTCTTTGTTCAGCTCTGCATCCCATTTTAATAGGGTTATTTGATAGCCTAGACTTTAATTTCTTCAGTTCTTTTTTATAACTTAGATATTAGTCCACTATCAGATGTAGGATTGGTAAAGATCTTTTCCCAGTCTGTTGGCTGCCACTTTGTCCTATTGGCGGTGTCCTTTGCTTTACAGAAGCTGTGCAGTTTTATGAGGTCCCATTTGTCAATTCAGGATCTTAGATCTTAACCCATTGGTGTTCTATTCAGGAATATTTTCCCCATGCCCAAGTGTTCGAGGCTTTTTCCCATTTTCTCTTCTATTAGTTTCAGTGTAGCTGGTTATATGTGGAGGTTCTTGATCCACTTGGAATTGACATTTGTTCAGGAGATAAGTATGGATAAATTTGCATTTTTCTACATGCTGACCTCCAGTTGGACTAGCACCATTTGTTGAAAATATTGTCTTCTTTCCACTGGAAGATTTTAGTTCCTTTGTCAAAAATCAAGTGACCATAGGTATGATGGTTTATTTCTTGGTCTTCAATTCTATTCCATTGATCCTCCTGCCTGTCTCTTTTCCAATACCATGCAGTTTTTAACACTATTGCTTTGTAGTATAGCTTGAAATCAGGGATGGTGATTTCCCCATGTTGAAGCCCTAGCTGCCACACACTTGGGGGCCAGAAATGTTGAGAACTGCACTACCCCACATTTGGGGGCCAAAATGCTCAGACCGTTCTGTCAGTGTTGGACCTGCACTGCCCAAAGTTTTGGGGGCTAAGTTGTTAGAGCCCACACTACCCTAAGCAGCTTCAGTATGCAGGTCGGGGTTCAGCAAGAGAGAAAGTGAGGATGACTCAAAGAATGGAGACCAGACAGAGTGTGATTCAATCTCATTTATTCTTCAGTCTCTTTTCTTCTCTCTAAGTACCTAGTTCCTAGTCCCTAGTGCCTCCAAGTTCCAAGTGCTAAGTGCCTAATGCTTATAACCTAGTTCTTCCAAGTTCTCTAGTATAAGTGTCTTCTACCTAATGCCTAATAACTACTCCAAGTTGTACTGTAAGTTGTACTCTCTAACCTAATTCCCAGTTCCAAGTTGTACTCCAAGTTGCACTGTAAGTTGTACTCTCTAACCTAATTCCTAGTTCCAAGTTGTACTCCTGAGTGCCTAATAATCTGTTGCTTTCTTCTGCCTGCCTCTCGCCTTTTATATGTCTCACTTCTAAGCCATGCCTCTAAGTCACACCTTTAAGTCATGCCCTTAAGTCACACACCTTTAAGTCTCACACACCAAAGGAAAATCCTGGTTATCTAAACCAAGATGTTATCAGAGTGTGTTCAGCTGTTGTAGGGTAATGTAATCAAATCTCTTGTCAGGGTATATGGCTCAAGATGGCAGCAAGGATGATAGCTGCCTTCTCTCAGCTACCCATAGGTCCCCCCTTTTTTTTCAAAAGGAAAGGCTGGGAAAACTTACAGAAACTGTGCCCATCGTAGGTTGGAAAAAATGACCCCAGCCTCCATTTCCCATCTTTGTATACTCAACAGCCATTCATTGAACTCCTGTCTTAGGATGGTGAGGCCTCCTTTTTTAGGGGCAAGGGTCTTAAAGTATTTCTTACCCATCATTGATTAACTGGATTAGCTTGTAAGTTAGGGGATAATCCTCATTAGTCTTGATGACAGTGGTTTTACAATCCCCTACTTCCAGCTTGTAATAATGGACCTGTATGGGTTTCATTTGAATATATCTGTTGTTGTACAAAAGCCATCAGTTTGTTGAACAACATGGACCTGTGAGACAAGGACTTAACAATTCCTGAATAGTAAGTATAACAGCAACACTCTTTTTTAAAGGCAACACATAACTCCCTTGATCAGAGGAGTAAAAGGTATAAGCCTCTCCTATTCTATTTACAAATGTGTTATAGCAGAATCTAAATCTATAGAAATGAAGAATTGATCATAGCTTTGAGCTTAACAAAACAAATAAGGAAATTCCTGTTCCTTCTCTAGTCAATCTCAAATCCAAAAACAACTATAGTAACTGTGGTAGTGGGTTTTCTCCTGGGTCTAAACAATGTTCCCCTCTGAATAGTAAGTTGAGGAACTAAGAGTCCAATAGAGCCACCCTGGAGGTATGGGTGGTGATGTCTCCTTTTACACTAGGGACTTCACAAGTCAAGTTTCCTGGTTGATCTGTTCCAATTTGAAGGCAATTGAGAAGCATCTTCATGTTTCCTGCAAAGAAAAAATACACTTCTCCGGGGGTTTACTCCTCCCTGGATTTATTATTGTTGTCTATTTGTTTAATCAGTCTCTCTGGCAGCCAGAGTGCAGCATCAGCAGTTTGGGAATATATGCAGACAGAACCTCTTTCCCCAGATAAGTACTGGATCTGGCCCATTCCAGGTTCCAGTTAATGAGTCTTTCCAGAGGACTGTTGCAAAATTCTTTTTGGTATCTAGATGCCAGAATCTATCTGCAGCAGATTATCCTTCAGAATCCAAAGTTAAAAAACTTAAAATAAAGAGCATGTGATGAAGGATATTTCTGGGGTATCCCTTGGTAGGGTACCATTCCCCCTTTTTAATTTTTTAAATTGACATTTAATGGTTAGATGTGCCTTTTCTACCATACCTTGGCCATGTGGATTATATGGGATACCCATTTATGCAGTATTCCCAATTTTTCACAAAACTGGTGGAAACTGGAGCTTGTATAACCTGGGCCATTGTCAGTTTTAATCTGTTTAGGCACACCCAATACAGCAATTGTAGCAAGCATATGAGTGATCACATGCTTGCTTGTTTCTCCACATTGTAATGTTGCATAAATGAAATCATTGTATGTATCTACACATACATGTATATATTTTTCATTGCGAAATTCATTATAATGAGTAACATCCATTTGCCAGAGACTGTTTGGTATCAGTTCCTTTGGATTTATGAAGAACTGGTAAAAGTGTAACACATGATTGACATTGTTTAACAATTTGTCTAGCTTGTTTTCTGGTAATTTTAAACATAATTTTTAAAGTTTTAGAATTAAGGTGGTATAACTCATGAGCCTTTATGGCCTGATCCAAGTTAAATGACGAATCTGATAAAGTCACTGCAGCTACTCGAGTAGCTAGATCTGCCTTGGTGTTTCCCTCAGAGAGAGGACCTGGTAGCCCAGTGTGGGCTCTCAGGTGTCCTATAAAGAATTTACACCTTCTCCTCAAAATTAATTGTTGGCACTATAAAAACAAAGAGGCTGCTTCTGAGTGATGCTTTATTTGTGCAGCAGTTTCTAGCAGAGGGATAGATTGAGCTATGTATGAGCTATCTGTATAAATGTTAATGGGTTGATTTGGAAATGCTTGAAACACAGCAATAACAGCATGTAATTCAACCAATTGAGCTGACACAGATGATGTAGCAAAGGAGATTTGATTTTGAAAGGCATAAGCAGCTGTTCCTGATGAGGAAGCATCAGTAAAAACTAGCAATGCTTCCTCAATAGGTGTATGCACAGTACAAGATGGAAAAATGAGTTCATGGCAATTACAAAACTGAATCAATTTATCCAATGGATAATGATTATCTATCTGACCAGCAAATGAGGCACATGTAATAGGCCAGACTTCAGAACTCTGCATAAGCCAATCAATGTGATGCCTTGTATAGAGTGGTACTATGACATCAGGATCCTTTCCAAAATATTTTTGACTGTTATCTCTGCACAACATAATCATATCAGCTACAGCAACACAGTATGCATAAAGAACCTTCTTAGGGGGATGAGGGAAGATGGACCCATAATATGGGTGCAGTTTGCCAAAAAACTGCAGTAGGAGTTAGTTTAGTTTTAATAATAAGAAAATATGAAGGCTTAATTTCATCAATATCAATATGAGTTAAAAATTGAGATGAAATAGCACTCTTAACCTTCTGTAAGGCTTTTCTAGCCTCCTTTGTTAGAGCCCTGTCAGATGTAGGGTCAGGATCTCCTTTGAGAATCTCAAACAGAGGCTTCAGTTCTCCTGTCATGAGTTTCAAATATGGCCATAGCCAATTAATGTCTCCCAATAATTTTTGAAAATCATTAAGTGTCTTTAGGGAATCAGTCCTCATGGTGGCCTTACTATTAATAATATGTGGACCATTAATCTGAAATCTTAAATAAGTATATGGATCTTGTAATTGTACCTTTTCTGGTGCTATTTGCAATCCTGCAGCCTGTAAAGCTGTTCTAAGATCATCAAAGCACTGGAGTACCTGTTTTCCATTTTCCCCTGCTATTAAAATATCATCCATGAAATGAATCATATAGATTTGCTTCCAGATGGTTCTAACACTCTCTATGGTGGAAGCTACAAACTTTTGGCACAAGGTAGGACTGTTAGCCATACCCTGAGACAAGATCTTCCATTGATATCTCTTCATATGTTCTCTAAATTTTATAGCGGGAACACTGAAAGCAAAGTGCTTTCTGTCGTTAGGATGCAATGGGATAGTAAAAAACAGTCTTTTAAATCTATAACGATTTTATAATAGCCTAAAGGTATGGCCACCAGTGTGGGCAGCCCAGGTTGTAAGGCTCCCATCCTAACCATGGTTGCATTAACAGCCCTCAGGTCTTGCAACAGTCTCCACTTTCCTGACTTTTTCCTAATGACAAATATTGGGGTATTCCAGGGAGAGTTACTCTCCTCTAAATGTCCTGCCTGTAATTGCTCCTGCACTAACAATTGAGCAGCTCGTAATTTTTCGGTGGTTAAAGATCACTGATCCACCCAGATGGGCGAGGCCCCCTTTCAGGTGATGGGATCCACACAATGCCCTAGGGGTGCAGCTGAATCAGTAGCCCTCAATTCTCTTCTTCCAAGTGTTATCATAAACATCAATAGAATAAGTAATCCCATCTTCACTTTTTCCTAATCCTTTCCCTGGGGAAATCTCGGAGTTTACCATTTGAGCCATGATTACTTCATTAGGGCGGCACATAATCAATCCCAACTAGGATAACAGATCTCTGCCCCAGAGGTTAATAGGAAGGCCTGGGATGACATAGGGGTGTATATTCCCTGTATTTACTTCTTTATCTTTCCATGTCAGCACCTTAGAACTTTGTAGTGGATTTTGACTTTGGCCAATACCCCTTAGATTGGTTAAGGTTGGGGTCAGAGGCCAGGTGGCAGGCCAATTGCTTTATTTTAGGATAGTCACATCAGCTCCTGTGTCAACCAAGTCTTGGAATGCCTTTCCATCCAGCCATAGTGTCATAATACATTTTGTTTAACTATAGGCTGTACCTAGTATGCATCAGAGGAACCAAAGCCTTGATCACCTCTCTTAGGATTCTTATATTTGTGATTAGTAGGGTACAATGGAAGTAACAATAGTTGAGCTATCCTCATTCCTGTAGAAATGGTGACTATATTCTGAATTGCCTGTGCCATTACCTTAATCTCACCTTAATAATCATTATCTTTTATTCCAGGAAAAATTTGTAGTCCCTGCATAGTAGTACTGCTTCTTCCCACTATCAGGCCAAACACATTTGGATAGAGTGGTCCAAACACTCCAGTAAGTAAGGCCTGAGGTCCCATTTCTGGGGTTAATACTATGTGGGTGGCCGAACTGAGGTCTAGTCCTGCACTTCCTAGTGTTGCTTGACTAAGTTCTGAAAGGGATTGTTGTTTGCTGGTAAGAAACTGACTGCTCCATAAGCCTGTTTTAGCTTGTGTTGGTTCAGGGCTTGGAGCTGGCCACTGTTCCCGTTTCCCTGATTATGGGAAAGGATAGTTCCTCGTGAGTCTCTTTAAGACCTACATTCACTAACCCAATGCCTTCCATGTTTACAAAGTGGGCAGAGCCCAGGCTGTTTTCTGGGCTGTCTCTGGGTTAACTCATTTTCTGCCTTGCAATCTCTTGCAAAGTGTCTAGGCTTGCCACATTTAAAACAGGCCTTTCTGTTTCTACTTGCCAAAAAATCTCTTACTGAATGTCCTTGCATGGCAGCCACCATAGCTAAGCTCTGTTGGTAGGAGGGACCTATGTCAGAACAAAGTCTGATATACCCCGTAAGGTCTGTCTATTTCCTGTAAGGTCTAATGGCCGTTTGGCAGGCAGGATTGGCATTTTCATATGCAATTTTTTCATATAATCTATAGCTGCCTCTGCATTACCAAAAATTCTCCCTGCTGTTGTCATTAATCAATGAACAAAATCTGAAAATCGTTCATCAGTTCCTTGTCTGACTGCTGTTAAGGATGTGCACTAGGGTCTTCCTTTGCTGGGAGTTTACGCCAAGGCTTCATGGCTGCATTTTTAATTTGAGCAAATAAGCCTGGGTCATATTGCATCTGGTTATCACTAGAAGCAAATTAAGCTTCTCCTACTAAGGCATCAAAGGACCAACCATTGCCTGCCTGAATGTTTCTCCTAGCTGTTTCTTTACAATTCTCATGATACTCTGATTTCCAAATAAGAACTAAGAATTGCTCTCACTAATGTATTCTAATCACTAGGAGTCAGCCAGTCCTCTTCAGAAAATTCTAAAATTGCAAGAGTAAGGGAGCAGTGGCAACATATTGTGATACTGCATTTTTTAATTCCTTAATAATTTGAAAATTAAATCCTTTGTGATGTCTCCAAGCAACCCCTTGATCCCCTCTGGTCTCTGATACCGGGAAAGCCTCAGCATCTCCCTTCTCTGGATGATCTGTGACTAATCTTAAGCTAGGGTACAGGGACTGACTTTGGACTCCTGGTTGAGAAATGCAAGGAACTGGGGCATTTTCACAGTTTGCCTCTGGAGACATCTTTCCTGTCCTTAATTTTTGTAGCTGAATAATTAAGTCCTGATACTATTTTTCTAACTCTATTTGTTGTTTAAGAACATATAGTTTTTCTTGTAACTCCTATATGGAATCTATAACAACCTTCTCCATTAGGGGTATACTTGGAGGCTGAGGCGCACTGGGAGAGGGGCTTTGGGAAGAGGGCCATTCAGGGTCATAATGTTCAGCTACCTCTTCCTCTACGTTAGCACAATCTGGCTCTGACAAATCATCATCAAACTTTGGTTGTGTTTTAGACTCTAATTTTGGATAAATACGTTTCTTTTTGTTTTGAACATGAAAGACAGCTTTCAAACAATGAAACAAAAGCAGACAATTAACAAAGTGAGCAGCAAACAACAAAATAAAAACAGAGAGTTGAGTTCCAGCTCACTTATTACTTACCACATTTTCATTAACTTGACTTACCTTTCTCGACGCAGCAAAATCCTGCGATGATTACCTGCATTTCACTTCTGAATTTTTGGCAGATCCTTCTTCCAGTAAACTCCCTCACTGGGTCTCTCATTCTTGCTGTCCCATGTTAGGTGCTAAAAAATGTTGCGTCCCAAGCTGCCCCACAGTTGGGAGCCAGAAATGTTGAGAACTGCACTACCCCACATTTGGGGGCCAAAATGTCTCAGACTGTTCTGTCAATGTTGGACCTGCACTGCCAAAAGCCTTGGGGGCTAAGTTATTAGAGCCCACACTGCCCCAAGCAGCTTCAGTCTGCAGGTTGGGGTTCAGCAAGAGAGAGAGTGCAGATGGACTCAAAGAAAGGAGACCAGACAGAGTGTGATTCAATCCTGATTATTCTTCAGTCTCTCTTCTTCTCTTCAAGTCCCTAGTTCCTATTCCCTAGTCCCTCCAAGTTCCAAGTGCTAAGTGCCTAATGCCTATAATCTAGTTCTTCCAAGTTCTCTAGTACAAGTGTCTTCTACCTAATGCCTAATAACTACTCCAAGTTGTACTGTAAGTTGTACTCTCTAACCTAATTCCCAGTTCCAAGTTGTACTCCAAGTTTCACTGTAAGTTGTACTCTCTAACCTAATTCCTAGTTCCAAGTTGTACTCCAAGTTGCACTGTAAGTTGTACTCTCTAACCTAATTCCTAGTTCCAAGTTGTACTCCAAGTTGCACTGTAAGTTGTACTCTCTAACCTAATTCCTAGTTCCAAGTTGTACTCCTGAGTGCCTAATAATCTGTTGCTTTCTTCTGCCTGCCTCTCGCCTTTTATATGTCTCACTTCTAAGCCATGCCTCTAAGTCACAACTTTAAGTCAGACCCTTAGGCATTGTCTCTAAATCTGATCTCTAAGTCATGCCCTTAAGTCACACACCTTTAAGTCTCACACACCCGAGGGAAAATCCTGGGTATCTAAACCAAGATGTTATCAGAGTGTGTTCAGCTGTTGTACGGTAATGTAATCAAATCTCTTGTCAGGGTATACAGCTCAAGATGCCTGCTAGGATGATAGCTGCCTTCTATTGGCTCCCCACACCCCCGGAAGTTCATTTATTTTTTAGAGTAGTTTTCACTATCCTGGGTTTTTTTGTTATTCCAAGTGAATTTTAAGATTGCTCTTTCTATCTCTGTGAAGAATTGAGTAGGAGTTTTGATGGGGATTACATTATACCTGTAGATTCCTATGGCAAGATGACCATTTTTACTATGTTAATCCTGCCAATACATAATCATGGGAGATGTTTAAATCTTCTGAGATCTGTTATGATTTCTTTCTTCAGGGACTTGAAGTTCTTGTCAGGTCTTTTACTTGCTTGGTAAAATTCATACCAAAATATTATATATTATTTGTGACTATTGTGAAGGGCATTGCTCCTATAATTTTTTCCTCAGCCAGTTTATCTTTTGAGTAGAAGGAAGGCTACTGGTTTGTTTTTTCTTGTTGATTTTGTATCCAACCACTTTGCTGAAGTTGTTTATCAGGTTTAGGAGTTCTATGTTGGAAGTTTTAGGGTCATTTAAGTATACAATCATATCATCTGCAAATAGTGAAATTTTGACTTCTTCCTTTCCAAATTGTGTCCCTTTGACCTTTTTTGTTGCCTTATTGCTCAGGCTAGGACTTCCAGTACTATATTGAATAGGTAGGGTGAGAGGGGGCAGCCTTGTCTAGTCCCTGATTTTAGTGGGATTGTTTCAAGTTTTTTTCCATTTAGTTTGTTGTTGGCTACTGGTTTTCTGGATATTGCTTTTACTCTGTTTAGATATGGGCCTTAAATTTCAGATCTTTCCAAGACTTTTATCAGGAAGGGGTTTTGAATTTTGTCAAATGCTTTCTCAGCATCTAGTGTGATGATGATGTGTTTTTTTTCTTTGTGTTTGTTTATATAGTGGATTACATTGATGGATTTCTGTATATTGATCTAACCCTTCATTACTGGGATAAAGCCTACTTGATCATGATTGATAATTGTTTTGATGTGTTCTTAGATTCTGTTCCTGAGAATTTTATTGAGTATTTTTGCATCAATATTCATTAGGGAGATTGGTCTGAAGTTCTTTTTTGTTGGTTCTTTGTGTGATTTAGGTATGAGCATAACTGTAGCTTCATAGAATGAATTGGGTATTATTCCTTTTGTTTCTATTCTTTGGAATATTTTGAAGAGAATTGGTATTAGGTCTTCCTTGAAGGTCTGATAAAATTCTGCACTAAAACTGTCTGGTACTGGACTTTTTTGGTGGACTTTTAATGACTGCTTCTATTTCTTTCAGGACTATGGGACTGTTTAGATGGTTTATCTGCTCCTAATTTAATATTGGTAACTGATATTTGTCTAGAAAATTGTCCATTTCATACAGACTTTCCAATTTTGTTCATTATAGACTTTTGTGCTCGGATCTGATTATTTTTTGAATTTCCTTAGTTTCTGTTGTTATGTGACCCTTTTCAGTTTTGATTTTATTAATTTGAATACTGTCTCGCTGCCGTCTTATTAGTCTGGCTAAGGGTTTAAGAATCTAGGTGATTTTTCTCAAAGAACCAGCTCCTGTTTTATTGATTCTTTGTATAGTTTATTTTGTTTCTATTTGGTTGATTTCAGCCCTAAGTTTAATAATTTCCTCCTGTCTACTCCTCTTGGGTGTATTTGCTTCATTTTGTTATAGAGGTTTCAGGTTTGCAGTCAACATGTTAGTGTATGCTCTCTCTAGTTTCTTTTTGTAAGCACTTAGAGCTATGGGTTTTCCTCTTAGTACTGCTATCATGGAGTCCCATAGGTTTTGGTATGATGTGTCCCCATTTTCATTAAGTTTTAAAAATCTTTAATTTTTTTCTTTATTTCTTCCTTGACCAAGTCATTATTGAGTAGAGCATTGTTTAGTTTCCATATGTATGTGGGCTTTCCCTTGTTTTTGTCACTATTAAAGACCAGCCTTAGTCCATTGTGGTCTGATAGGGTACAAGGAATTATTTCAATCTTTTTGTATGTTGAGGCCTGTTTTGTGACCAAATATATGGTCTATTTTGTAGAAGGTACCATGAGGTGCTGAGAAGAAGGTATATTCTTTTGTTTTAGGATAAAATGTTCTATAGATATAAGTTAAGTCCAATTGGTTCATAACTTCTGTTAGTTTCATTGTATCTCAGTTTAGTTTTTGTTTCTATGATCTGTCCATTGCTGAGTGGGGTGTTAAAATCTCCCACTATTATTGTTTTAGGTATAATATATGTTTTAAACTTTAGTAAAGTTTCTTTTATGTATGTGGGTGCCCTTGCATTTGAGGCTTAGATGTTCAGTATTGAGAGTTCATCTTGGTATTTTTTCTTTGATGAATGTGAAGTGTCCTTTCTTAACTTTTTTGATTACTTTTGGTTGATAATCAATTTTATTTGATATTAGAATCACTACTCTAGCTTCTTTCTTGGGACCATTTGCTTGGAAGGCTGTTTTCCATCTTTTTACTCTGAGGTAGTGTCTGTCTTTTTCACAAAGGTGCATTTTCTGTATGCAGAAAAATGCTGGGTTGTGTTTATGTATTCAGTCTGATAGTCTATGTCTTTTTATTGGTGAGTTGAGTCCATGATATTAAGAGATATTAAGGAAAAATGAATGTTGCTTTCTATTATTTTTGTTATTGGAGGTGGAATATGTTTGTGTAGTTATCTTCTTTTGGGGTTGTTGAAAGATTACTTTCCTGCTTTTTCTAGGTTGTAGTTTCCCTCCTTGTGTTGAAGTTTTCCACGAATTATCTTTTGAAGTGCTGGATTTGTGGTAAGATATTGTGTAAATTTGGATTTGTCATGGAATATTTTGGTTTCTCCATCAATATTGATTGATTGAGAGTTTTGCTTGGTACAGTAGTCTGGGCTGGCATTTGTGTTCTCTTAGAGTCTGTATGATATCAGTCCAGGATCTTCAGGCATTTATATTCTCTGGTGAGAAGTCTGGTGTAATTCTTATAGGTCAACATTTATATGTTATTTTACCTTTTTCCCTTACTGCTTTTAGTACTTTTTTCGTTGTTTTGTACATTTGATGTTTTGATTATTATGTATCACAGAGACATTATCTAAATTCATAAAATCAAAACTGAAAAAAGAGACATAGTAAGAGAAACTGAGGAACCCCCCCAAAATGATCAGATCCTACTACAAACGCCTATACTCAAGAAAATTGGAAAATCTGGATGAAATGGACAATTTTCTAGACAGATGCCAAGTATCAAAATTAAATCAGGAGCAGATAAATCATATAAACATTCCCATAACCCTGAAAGAAATTGAAGCAGTCATTAAAAGTCTCCACACCAAAAAAAGTCTGGGACCAAATGATTTTAGTGCAGAAGTCTGTCAGACCTTCTAGGAAGACGTAATACCCATTCTCTTCAAACTATGCCAAAGAATAGAAACAAAAGGAACAATACCCAACTCATTCTATGAAGCTACAGTTATGCTCATACATAAACCTAGCAAAGACCCAACAAAGAAAGAGAACTACAGACGAATCTCTCTTATGAATATTGATGCAAAGCTACTCAATAAAATTCTCGCAAACAGAATCCAATAACACATCAAAACAATCATACATCATGATCAAGTAAGCTGTACCCCAGGAATACAGGGATAATTCAATATTCAGAAATCCTTCAATGTAATCCAATATATAAATAAACTCAAAGAAAAAAAACCACATGATCATCTCACTAGATGCTGAGAAAGCATTTGACAAAATTCAACATTCTTTCATTGTAAAAGTCTTGGAAATATCAGGAATTCAAGGCCCATACCTAAACATAGTAAAAGCAATATACAGCAAGCCAGTAGCCAACATCAAACTAAATGGAGAGAAACTTGAAGCAATCCCACTAAAATCAGGGACTGGACAAGGCTGCCCCCTCTCACCCTACCTATTCAATATAGTACTGGAAGTCCTAGCCTGAGCAATAAGGCAACAAAAAAAGGTCAAAGGGACACAACTTGGGAAGCAAGAAATCAAAATTTCACTATTTGCAGATGATGTGATAGTATACTTAAATGACCCTAAAACTTTCAACATAGAACTCCTAAACCTGATAAACAACTTCAATAAAGTGGCTGGATATAAAATCAACTCAAAAAAATCAGTAGTTTTCCTGTATTCAAAGGATAAACAGACTGAGAATGAAATTAAGGAAATGACCCCCTTCACAATAGTCACAAATAACATAAAATACCTTGGAATGAATCTAACCAAACAAGCAAAAGATCTGTATGACAAGGACTTCAAGTCTCTGAAGAAAGAAATAGAAGAAGATCTCAGAAGATGGAAAAATCTCCCATGCTCCTTGATTGGCAGGATTAATTTTGTAAAAATGGCCATCTTGCCAAAAGCAATCTACAGATTCAATGCAATCCACATCAAAATACCAAATAAATTCTTCATAAATATAGAAAGAGCAAATTGCAAACTCATTTGGAATTAAAAAAACCCAGGATAGTGAGAACTACTTTCAACAATAAAAGAACTTATGGGGGAATCATTGTCCCTGACCTCAATGTGTACTACAGAGCAATACTGATAAAAACTGTATGGTATTGTTACAGACACAGGCATGAAGATCAATGGAATAGAATTGAAGATCCAGAAATATACCCACACACCTATGATCACTTGATCTTTGACAAAGTAGACAAAATCATCCAGTGAAAAAATTACAGCATTTTCAACAAATGGTGCTGGCTCAAGTTGATCTCAGCATGTAGAAGAATGCAAATCAATCCATTCTTATCTTCTTGTACAAAGCTCAAGTCCAAGTGGATAAAGGAGCATCACATAAAACCAGATACACTGAAACTAATTGAAGAGAAGTTAGGAAAGACCTTCGAATACCTAGACACAGGGGAAAAGTTCCTGAACAGAACACCAATGGCTTATGCTCTAAGATCAAGAATTGACAAATGGGACCTCATAAAATTGCAAAGCTTCTGTAAAGCAAAGGACATTGTCAATAAACAAAATGGCAACCAACATATTGGGAATAGATCTTTACCAATCCTACATCCGATAGAGGGCTAATATCCAATATTTATAAAGAACTCAAGAAATTATACTCCAGACAACCAAATAACCCTATTAAAATGGGGTACAAAGTTAAACAAAGAATTCTCAACTGAAGAAACTCAAAAGGCCAAGAAACATCTTAAGAAATGCTCAACATCCTTAGTCATCAGGGAAATGCAAATCAAAACAACCCCGAGATATCACCTCACACCAATCAGAATGGCTAAGATCAAAAACTCAGGTGATATTAGATGCTGGCGAGGGTGTGGAGAAAGAGGAACACTCCTCCATTTTTTTGTGGGATTGCAAGATGGTACAACCACTCTGCAAGTCAGTCTGGCAGTTCCTCAGAAAATTGGACATACCATTACCTGAGGATCCAGCTATACCACTCCTGGGCATATACCCAGAAGATGCTCCAACATATAACAAAGTCATATGTTCCACTATGTTCATAGCAGCCTTATTTATAATAGCCTGAAGCTGGAAACAACCCAGATGTCCATCAACAGAGGAATGGATACAAAAATGTGGTACATTTATACAATGGAGTATTACTCAGCTATTAAAAAATTTCAATTTGAGAAATTCTTAGGATTTTCATCCATTAAATGGATGGGACTAGAAATTATCATCTTGAGTGAGTTAATCCAATCACAAAAGAACACATATAATATTTACTCATTGATAAACGGATGTTAACCCAAAAGCTGGGAATAGCCAAGACTCAACACACAGACCACATGAAGCTCATGAAGAAGTAAGACCAAGTGTGGATGCCTCAGTCCTACTTAGAAGAAGTAACAAAAATACTCAAGGGAGCAAATATAGAAACAATGAGTGGGACAGAAACTGAAGGAGGAGCCAACTGGTGACTATTTCACCTGTGTCTCCATCCCAGGTACAATCACCAAAGGTAGACACTGATGTGGATGGCTGGAAGTGCATGCTATCAAGAATATGATATAGCTGTCTACTTAGAGGTCTGCCAAAAACTAACACATTCAGAGGACGATGCTCAAAGCTAACCACTGATCTGATCAAGAGTTTCCCAATGGAGAAGTTAGAGAGAAGACTGAAGGAGCAGAAAGGGTTTGTGACCCCATGAGGAGAGCAACAATACCAACCAACCAGAGCTCCCCAAGGTCTAAAGCACCAGCCTTGGAGCACACTGTGAGGGACCCATGCCTCTATTTGTACATGAAAGTGAGGGTTGGCTTTGTTGGACATAGGTGGTAGAGGAGATTCTTGGTCCCATGAAAGATGAACACCGAGTTGGGGGGGATTCTAGAATGGGGAGTTAGAAGTGGAGGGTAAGTGGGGGCACATCCTCATAAAAGCATGAGGAGGGAGAATGGGATAGGAGGTTCCTGGGTGGTGGGGGAAGGGGGGTTAGGGAATAAAATTTGAAATGTAAATATAATGATCAATAAAAATAAATTTTAATAATTCTCAAATCCAAAGGACTAAAGTGAAAATTATACTTTCCATGAACTCAGAACCTAATGACAATTGACTGCAATAGATAAAATTCACAAGCTTCAGCTGGTCCAGTGGAGAATCAGATCATGTAGAGTATTACAAGGTGACTGCACTCTGCTTGTTGCCAATGGATACCTGGGATAGACCAGGTGATTAACTAGTAAAGGTGAAGGGATTGACCATTCTAATTCCATGTATGCCCAATGCATACCTCCCATTAACCCTGGGGCTGTGGGCCACCTCTTACCATGAGAGCTGAACAGCAAGACATCTCTCCTAACAGAGGAGGAAGCACAGATCCATTGGTGTAGAGCTGAGGCTTCTGGGAAAGAAAGGACTTCCTGACTTCCTAATTCCAAGTCCCTGGCTACAGTTCTTGTACCTTGCCATTTGTCCTCTTGGGGTAAGATCTTCTTTAAATCAACATAACTTCTTTTCCTGTAATATTTGCAAACCAGGGGAAACAGCAGTCTTTACTATTCTGACTATGAGGACATTGTTCTGGTAAACCAAGTTTGCCAGATTTTCTGACTCGAATGTTGTGCAATGGACCATGATAGAATGGATATAATCTCTTTGTGTCTGATATATCTGATACAAAGTTGAAGCAAAAAAGAATGGTCCAGGTGTAGAGCACTTTCTGTCTGTCTTTTCTTCTCCTGTTTACCAAAATAGTGAATATTTAAAATTTCAAGCTGTAATCTTAGAAAATTTTATATCCATGCTCAAATACAAGGCACTTTTCCTCTATCTACTATGCTCCTTTTCAGAAATTAGTTTTTTAGCATGGTGTTCCTCCAAGAACTATGAGTTGGTGTTTAGTGGCATAAACCTGTTTTCACAAGAACATGTCTACAATATCTTCAATCAATTTTAGAAGCATATTGAAAGTACAATATTAGTAGAGCTCTGGTGAAATGACATTAAGACATTTAACATCACTCTGATCATTAGTTTTTGAGCTGATGGAGTGTGATTTGACAAGTGTATTCATGAAACTTACTTTGGCAAAGATGGACAAAGCTGACTTGCATAGAAGAAATGACGTATTTCTGAGATCATTACAGACCCCAAATAAGACACAAAATGTAAAAGAGTGACATCTGAAGAATCACATAAAACTGCATTCTGATGTAAACCTTTTTTAAAAGAAATTATAAATAAGCAACATGCAGAAAAATTAAAACCAACACAGCAGTACCCATCTCGGAGTTTGTGCTATAGGCTCTATGTAGCCAGAACTGACCTGGAATTTACAGAGATGCATCTGCCTCTGCCTCCTGAGTGCCTCAACTCAACTCATGCACCAGAATACCCTGCTCATTTTGAAGTTTTGATAACTTTTCTTTTGATATATATTTCAAATTTTTAAAAGAAAAATTTTGTGATCAGAAATTAGCTATGAGAGTTAACATATAAATTTAAAAAAAAATGTGATTTATTCCTAAGGTGGTTTCTGTATCTCAACAGGATTAGTGTGTAAGTTTCAAACGACTACAAATAAGTTTTTATTTATGAGTTATGATTTAAATATTAAACATTATCTGCTTTATATGCTCCTAGATGTCTTGTTACCATGACAATAGCCAGGTTAATAGTAATGTTACAGAAAAATAATCTGTGCTTAATCCTCATGCAAAATTTGTTTTTTTCTCTTTAAGAATATTGACATTCAGTTTTTAAGATGATCCAAAACACTTTCCAATTCTGTACAGCACAAAGTATTATTATGAAAATTCAGTAATTACTGGTATTTTCTTTTCAGAACGATATTGCGTATCAAGCAAAGTCTTAATAGTTGGTCAGCATTTTTTGTATATTTGGATGTCTAATATAATTTCATGTTTTAAAACAAACCATGCAGTTTATCTGTATTTAATTTAGATTCAAATTATTAAAAATAAGTAGAAAAACATTCTAATGCAAAGTAAAGTAACTTATAAACTAGAGACTTGGGGAGTGCTCAGTGACAGAATGCTTGCCTGACATACCTAAGCCTTTGGGTCTCACTCTCAGTGCCAAGGAGAAAAGGGGTGTTTGTGTGTATACAGGAAAGCCATGTAATTCTAAAATCAAACTAGTCTTGAAATTGAATTAGGAGTGCATGTATTTGTTTTCTTTGTTGAGAGAAAGAAAGTTTGAATCAGCTGAATTATCAGCTATATCCTCTTGAAAGATGAGGACAATGTGGTGGTGTGTTTAGCAGGTTCTAAATAATGGTGACTGTCAAGGCTCAGAAGTGCCTGTTAGTTACAGCTATCATCTGACTCAGAATTTTGTTTTTGTGTCCTTGTTCATCTTGCCTTTCTGTCTATAATACCCATCTTCCCTTAGCCCTTTCTCCATGCTCCACATCTCTTCATGCTTCAATAGGAAGCTTTCTTTTATTCTCTTCATTTTTTTTTCTGACTGAAGTGGTGAAATCATCTTGATACAGATATATTGAAGGATCAAAGGACTTTGTGCTGAGAATCTACTAACAGATCCTGATCCCATCATGCCTAGAGTTGTGGGAAAATTGTCTTCCATAGGGTTCTGGCTCATGATATTTTAATGAGGCTGTTTTGACAGTCATTTTGAAACCACCCTTTTGAGAAGCTGCCAGGATGCAGCTGTTTTGACTTCCTAGACTGAAATAGTCATTTTGGCACAGTGTTTTTCCCAGACAAGGACATTTTGTTGAGCTGTTTGGATAAATCCTTATCCTGAGGAATTCTTTTAGAAGGTAATGGGGAAATAATTGAGTTTACCCTACCCTTGGAAAAACACATACTTGTTCAACTCAGCTGATAGAACATAGAAACTTAGAGAGAGTCTAGAGGTCACAGTGAAAGACCCACCAAGGGAGACCCCACTCAAGTCTCAGGACAGCACACACCCAAGGACTCATGAAAGACCAGCTTGATGCAAACACATGAGGCAGTTTAATAGCAGAGCTGTGGGGAGCCAACAGAAGGCAGCTATCATCCTTGCAGCCATCTTGAGCCATATACCCTGACAAGAGACTTGTTTACAATAGCCTACAACAGCTGAGCACACTCTGATAGCATCTTGTTTTAGATGCCCAGGATTTTCCCTTGGGTGTGTGAGACTTAAAGGTGTGATGGAGAGATAAAACCTAAGAGCATGACTTAAAGGTATGACTTAAAGATGTGGCTTGGAAGTGAGACATATAAAAGGCAAGAGGCAGACAGAAGAGATTATTAGACACTTAGATTAGGCACTTAGCACTTGGAAGGAAACTTGGAACTTGGAACTGAGAAAGAGACTAGCAACTTGGAACAGAGATTAGGAACGTGAGACTCAAGAGAGGCAACTAGGAATTAGACACTTGATACTCAGAGAGAGAACTTGAGATTAGACACTTGTACTTGGAAGAGTACTTGAGACTTGAGGGAGGTAACTTGGAACTTGGAGGCACTAGGAAGTAGGAACTAGGAACTGAGGAGTAGGAACTCAAGACTTGGGACTTGGACTAAGAAGAGAGACTGAAGAATAAACAGGATTGAATCACAGTCTGTCTGTTCTCCATTCATCGTGTCCATCCTCACTCTCTATCTTGCTGAACCCAGACCTGTGGACTGGAGCAGCTTGAGGCAGTGTGGGCTTAAACAACTTAGCCCCCAAGGCTTTTGGCAGTGTGGGTTCCAACACTGATAGAGTGGTCCTTGACATTTTGGCCCCCACGAGTGGAACAGAGTGGTTCTCAACACGGAGCTCTGGGTCAGCATGTATCTCACACAGGAACAGAGGAGGCAACCCTGAAGTCCGAGAGCTAGGGGCTTTTATAGACAAGGGTTGGGGAAAGTGGGAGATTTTCACAAGGTTATATTTTTGAACATCAGCAGGCTGTGTAATCAGAGCAGGTACAGCTTCTGTGGGCAGATGCTTATCTAGGCTAGCAGGACATCTGGTTACTAAACTACATTTTTTTTTTTTTGGAAGGCTGAGCGGGCCCAAAAAGTGGGAAGGGTGGAAGAAGACCAGATGGCCCATTATTCATTTGGACATATCTCTTTTCTTTCAAGGATGTCCTTGCATACTTTTTATCTTTCATGGCCAGCCAGTTTCTTGGATGTTCTTGGATGATTCAACAGGCCTTTGTCCTGTAACTGTACATCATCTGTGACTAATAAACTAGGCCCTGGCATAACAGACCTGCTGACAGGCATTTTTAACTACTTAGGTCAGGGAATAAGAGGGTCTTGGTAGTTCCATTAGTCTTGGGCCTATTTTAAAAATTTCTTGTATTCCCCTCTCTTCTTCTGAATAATTTTATCTTAAAATTTAAAAATGTCTGTTTTAATTTCTAGAGGCACCTTCTACCTTATTGGGATTTTCAATGGGTTGGTATTCTAGTCTCAACACCATTAACTGAACAGCATCAACTCTGTTTTTGAAAAGAGCCATTAATCTGTTTATCACACACAGGCTGAAAATCAAAATCAGACAAATTATTAACACTGGCCCAGCTAGGGCAAAAAATAAGGTAGTCATCCAGGGAGATCTCGAGAAACAGGACTCGAACCAGCCTCGTTGAACATCTCTACATTTCTGTCTCTTATCTAGTCTTTCTCGAAGTCTCTGAATCGAGTCTCTGGCCACCCCAGTATGATCAGCATAAAAGCAACACTCTTCTTTGAGGGCAGCACACAATCTGCTGTCTTTTAAAAATAATAAATCTAGTCCTCTCCTATACTGGAACACTACTTCTGACAGGGAGGTCAGAGATTTTTCTAAATTGGAAATAGGTTTTTCTAATATTTTTAGATCTTCAGCAATAGCGATACTAAGAGCATTAAGGTCTTGTTGACTAGTGGCCAATGCAACCAACAGCTCCTGTTCCTATACCAACAGTGATACCTGTACCTAATAAGATGGCTAAAGTGAGGGATACTGGCTCTCTCTTTTATCTCTTAGGTCTAATATCAAATTTATCTTTGAAATTACCTGCATCATGGGTTATCATGATGATGGGATTACCTAACCCAGGGTTTTTCCAACTGCATCTATACAAAATCCCCAGGTATTTCCCTTGAGCCAACTCTGATGGTCCCGTTTTCCTGCATCAGTGAATTTTATAACTATGGGGTTGCAGATTCTTGGTACCAGCTATACAAGCACACAAAAGTCTGTGGTTGGTTCAAATATACTTGTAGATACACAAGGAGTGAGTCCTGTACTGCAGGCCCACCATCAGTTGGGTCCTGGTACCAAATAATAGGTGGTAGATGTTTTAGGATGAGCGACTGTCTGATTACATAGATGTTTGTGGGAGGCAGGTGGGACATCTAGACAGAGTCCTGAACCTGTTCCTGATACCTCCATCAGAGTTAGTTTTTTTTCAGTTCCCCAGGTGCAGGAGTGATGGGAAGTAGTGTTATTAAAGGCACTATTCATGGTGATCCCCTCATAGTATGGAGGGCTTGTTGCTAGACACAACCAGCAGGATTTAGTAGAGTCTGGACTTGTATTATTTATGGTGTGAAAGGCTCTAACAACCAAATTAAATAACCTTGGTCCTGTCGAAAGATTGTGTGGAGTGGTCAGAATCCAGGGGTATTGTGAGGGTGTGAGGTCATTGGAGCCAGCAGTCACCGGCACAGCTAGGACTGGTGTCTCAGTATGGGGTCTGGTAGGGGGGGGGCTTGTTTGGGAAGGACTTTATTAGGCCCTATGGCTATGGGAGAGGGGTGTTCTAGGGTCAACTCTGAGGATTAACCCAGGGTCTTTTCCAGCTGCATCTATATGCAATCTCCAGTTATTTCTCTTGAGCCAACTCTGATGGTCCTGTTTTCCTGCGTCAGTGAATTTTATAACTATGGGGTTTCAGTAGTTGTTTTTACAAGGTCCGTTTGGACTACTATGTCTGCGGGCACACCTACTTTCAAGATACTTAGAACCATCTCTCTCTCCTTGGTTGAACTTATCATAACTGCTATTCCTCTTTAACATAATCAGGTCCCAGGTGGAAGTAGGGTTCCAGTAAGCCTTGCCTGTGGTTTCACATCTCCATGCAGCACAATAAGAATCAGAGGTCCCTCCACACTTGTGTTGAAACTTCCAACTGTGGCCCTAACTGGGGTAAACATAAAATTCTGTAGACCAGATATTAGCCAGGTAGAACTGTCCTGAGCATCCGAAGTTGCTCCCTATCTTGTTTGGATGACACTGTGTTTCAGTGGATGGTTTAAATAGATCTGAGAGATCTGGGAAATCCCAGGTGAGTGATCCAGGTACCAACTTACAAATGTCAGACATGGGATCTGGCCACCAAGTCCACAGAGGGTGCACAGCAGTAATTAACCAAACAGTGTTTTCCTGTTCATCAATTACCTTCCAGGTTTGTCACATGGGAGCATGAGGATTATTGTCCTGACTCAGCATTGTGTTTACAACTTAAATGCAGCTTAAGAGGATTATCACTCTTTCCCAAGGCCCACCCATCTGAGCTAGTCTTGGGAGGGGATATTTTGACATGTGAATCATGAACCCAAGTGGGGATCCCTTTTACCTTAATGGCAGTTGGGGTTGTCAAAAGTTCCAGGTAGGTGTCCTTTCAACCATGGTTTGAGATTTCCTGTTCGGTGTCTCCATACTAGGACAGTGTCTCCAACTTCAAACTGGTGGGGAGCTGCAAGGGTCTCCAACAGTGTAGGTGTCTTTTAGCTGTTTCCAAATCTCTCTCCTGATCATCTCAAGAGCCTTTAAATGTGCTAAAAGGTGGGGGTAAGGTATAAAATTATTGTCATCAGGATGTGCCACACTCTCTAGGGTTTCAAACAGAGGCAGTGGTGCACCAAACAGTATCTCAAAAGGTGTTAGTCCCAAAGGTCTGGGCCTGTTCTGAACCCAGAACATGGCCAGGGAGAGAAGGGCTGTCCAAACACCCCTGCCAGTCTCTAAGGTCAATTTTGTCAAGGTCTCTTTTATGGTTCTATTCATTCTCTCTACCTGTCCTGAGCTCTGGGGTCTGTAAGCACAATGTAATTTCCAATTTATTCCAAGCTGTTTGGCCAGTCCCTAACTTATCTGGGTGAAGAAGGCAGGCCTGTTGTCTGACACAATTGCCTTAGGTATCCCAAATCAAGGGAGGATGTCTTCCACTATCTTCTTGGCCACTATGTTTGCTGTTTCTTTCTTGGTGGGAAATGCCTCAATCCACCCTGAAAACGTGTCTACGAAAACTAAAAGGAACTTATTGCCATATTGGTCTGGTTTGACCTCTATGAAATTGACCTCAGAATATGTTCCAGGTTGATCTCTCCGTAGGCACTTTCCCACACCATGCCTGCTGGATCTGGCATTAGTGAGGGCACATGCCCTGCAGATTTTTTACCAGATCTGCTGTCTTTTGTAGCCTAGGACTGTGATAAGGGGACTTATTGGTTAGTTCTATCATCATTTTGGACCCTAGATGGGTAAGGCAGTGCATACTAGTTAGGTATTCTAGCGCCTCTTCTTCTGTGAGGACTCTCTTCTAGAGGACCCTCTCAGCCTGTCGGGGCACCACTTTAGCTATTAGAGTCATTGGTCCTTGTGCCGCCTCTTTAGCCTTCTGGTCTGCTATCTGATTTCCCTTTTCAATATGGCCAGTCTCTTTCTTGTGTCCTGGACAGTCGTTGATCGCCACCTTGCATGGCAAGTGGACAGCATCTAATAAACTAAGAATCTCTTCATTATTTTTAATGTCTTTACCTCCAGATGTCAGTAGCCCATGCTGTCTGTAAATTGCCCCATGGACATGGGCTGTTGTAAAATCATATTGGTTATCAGTATAAATGTTGATAGATTTCCCTTCTGCCAGTTTTAGGGCTTGAGTCACAGCAATAAGTTCTGCTTTTTGTGCTGAAGTTCCCTCTGGCAGGCTGCTAGCCCAAATGACGGTCTTATCATCCACTACTGCTGCCCCAACCCTTTCCTTACCTTCTACCATGAAGCTACTTCCTTTGGTGAACCAAGTCTCTACCCTGGGCATTGGCCAGTCAGTTAAATCTAACTGGGTCCCCATTTCTTTATCCAGTATCTCTTCACACTGTTGTACTGGGGTCTTGTCTGCTTCGGGTAGCAAGTTAGCAGGGATAAGGATGGCAGGCGGAGCGAAAGTCACTCGATCTGTTAATAACAAGCTCTGATAGTGAGTCATCTGGGCGTCGGTCATCCAGTGGTCTGGTGGTTGCTTGATGATGCTTTCGAGAGCATGGGGGGCCACTACCATCACTTTCTGGCCCAAACTTAGCTTATCTGCATCTTTTACCAGTATGGCTGTTGCTGCTATTGCTCGTAGACAAGAGGGCCATCTGCTAGCCACGGGATCTAGTTTTTTTGACAGATAAGCCACCGGGCGCTTCCAAGGTCCTAGAGCTTGGGTGAGGACCCCTCTGGCAACCCCCTCTTTTCTCATCAATATACAGGGTAAAAGCCTTGTTCAAATCCAGCAGTGCTAGGGCAGGAGCTTGTAGCAGGGGCTTGTAGCAGTGCCTTTTTAAGAGTTTCAAAAGTCAGTTGGTGTTCTTTTGTCCAAATGAACTCCCCTTTTTCTTTTGTCAGGGGATACAATGGGGCTGCCAAGGAAGTGAATGCTGGAATGCAGTCTACAAAATCAAGAAGTCCCCAGCAATTCTCTTACCTGGTGAGCAATGGTTGAGGTCGGAATTTGTGTGACTGTCTGTTTTCTGGCTTCTGTGAGCCACCACTGTCCATCTCTTAGGGTATATCCCAAATATGTCACCTCAGTTTGACATAGCTGAAGAAGGCTCTTAGCAGAAACCCGATACCCCAACTCACCTAACTCAGCCAGGATCTTCTGAGTCTCCAGTTTGCAATCTTTATAGGTCTCTGTAGCCACTAAAAGGTCATCAACATATTGAAGAAGAGTCACCTGGGGGTTATTAGCATGGAAAGAGGCAATGTCCCCATGTATAGCTTCATCAAATAGAGTGGGGGAGTTCTTAAATCCTTGGGGCAACCTCGTCCACATGAGTTGTCCAGTCCTACCATGCTCTGGGTTTTGCCACTCAAAGGCAAATGGGGGTTAGCTCTTAGGATGTAATCTCAGAAAAAAAGAAAGCATCTTTTAAATCTAAGACAATTTACCAGGTTCACGTAAGCAGCAACATGCTGAGCAAGTTGTAGGGTTTGAGCACAATAGGATGGATGTCTTTTACTCTCTTGTTAACCTCTCTGAGATCTTGGAATGGACAATAGTCATTTGTCCCTGGCTTTTTACTGGCAATAATGGGTATTCCAAGGGGACCTGCAAGAAACTAGGATCCCCTGTTTTAACAGTCTCTCAATGTGGGGGCGGATGCCCTCTCTTGCTTCTTTGCTCATGGGGTACTGTCAGACCCCAATGGGGGTGGCTCCAGACTTGAGCTCGATTACCACAGGGGGAGCCTGTTTAGCCATTCCCATTTCCCCTGTCTCAGCCCATGCCTGAGGAAATCGAATAACAAGTCTTGGAGCTCTTCAGGGGGCTTTTCTTTCTTTTGGTGTAGCTGGTATTCTTCCAGCTGCAGAGATAATATTAACATTTGGGGTGTCTCAATTCCCCCAAGACAGTTCTGGTCCAGAGGGGACAAAATTTATCTGGGCCTTTAGTTTGGCCTTTAGTCTCTGCCCAGTAAGGGCATTGGGCACTCTGGTATAACTAAAAATGTGTTTGATACTTGGTTTCTACCAAGATCCACAGTTTGAGTAGTAGTCCAAGGATATGGTTTTTGTCCTGTTGCCTTAATTACCAATGTCTTTTTATTTCATATCTTTCCAAGAGATCTATTAAGTATGGAGTATTCTGTTCCCATGTCAACTAAAAAGTCTATAGGGGTCCCCTCCACTTTTAGGGTTACCCTTGGTTCGGGGAGGGGAACAGAATCCCATCTCCCCTAATCTTCACTGTCTTCCGAGGACAGCACTTTAGTCTCTTTCTTCTTAGTGAACTCTCGGGCCCAATGGCCCTTCTTCTTGAAGTATGCACACTGGTCTCTTTCTAGTGGTGGTCAGTCTCCCTTGGGTCTCCTTGGCCCCTGCCTTCTGTTGTCATCTAAGTTCCCTGTCTGTCTAGGCCTACCTGTCCCCTGATGCCTTCCTTCTCCTACCACTGCAGTCATATTCTTGTTAGATTCTATTCCTGTCTCTTTTCCTTTCTCTCTTCATCCTCAACCATCTTTTTTCCTCTTTCCTGTTTCTCTTCCTCTGTCTCTCTCTTGTGATATCCTTTCTCAGCCTCTCTTACCACATCCCAGGTTGTATAATCTTATAATCCCTCGATATGCTGTAACCTCTTTCTAATATCCATGGCGGACTGTCTAATGAAAGACATGATTAGGGAGGCTCACTGTCTCCTCTGACATATGGTCCAAGGAGTGTACCTCCAGTAAGCCTCCATGAGCCTTTCCAGGAACACCGAAGGGGGCTCAGTCACTCCCTGCATGACCTCTCTTACCATAGCCAAATTGGTGGGCTTCCTCACTGCCCCTCTGAGACCAGCCACCAGAGCCCAGCAGTAAATGGACAGCTGATCCCTACCTGAAGCCGTGTGGTAATTCCACTGAGGATGAGTTAGGGGGAACCCTTCATCTATTTCAGTCTGGGTGGTGGGGTGCCCATTGTTGCCTCAGATATTTTTCCGGGCATCGAGGAGAATGCTCTCTCTCTCCTCAGTGGTGAACAGAGTCTGTAGGAGCTGCTGACAGTTATCCCACATGTGTTGGTGGGAGAATATCAGGGACTCTATCAAGCCAGTGAGTCCCGCAGGATTTTCTGAAAAAGGGGGATGGTTAATTTTTTAATTATGGAGGTCAGAGAAAGAGAAAGTCCAGTACTGCCAAAGTTGTAACTCATCCTGGCCAGTTGGGCATGGCCCAGTGGCCCTAAGGGGCAGAGCCACAGTGGAGTCAGCAGGTCCCTCAGGAGTAGCTCCATAGCAGCTCCTAGTGCCTGCCAAGGGCCAGCCTCCAGGGGCCCTGGAGGCTGGGTCCAGTGCTGGGGCTGAGGGCTGGGGCTTGAGTGGGGGATCTCAGGGATAAAGCAGGGGCAGGGGATTGGGACATTCAGGGGGTTCTTATATGTCAGCATATATCTTTGGAACAGCTGCCGGGGAGCTGGAGGAAACCACAGGCCACAGGTCGGGTTGGGAGGCCCGCATACTTTGAGGGGGATGGCAGTGGTGGCGGTGTGCTGGGCTCATCTTCTTCTCTGGTAGAAGTGGTGACAGTGCTGGTTCGACCCCCTTGGTTTTGCCTTGGTTTTGGATTTTTTTCTGTGGCTCCTTCCTGCACAGCCAAAACCCAGGAGCTTGGTTGGTAAGGAGGGAGGAAAGGCTCAGCCCACGGAGATGGGTAATAGGCCAGATACTCCCACACAGTGAAGTATGGCTGTTGGTCTGGATGCAACCCTTGTCCTTCCTGAAAAACAACTGCCGTGACGGCTCTAATGGTGGGTAAGTCAAAAGTCCCTTTAGGAGGCCAGCCCACATTGAAAGTCGGCCACTCTGAAGTACAAAAAGTCAGCCAAGGTTCCTTTTTAACTACTACTGACAGATTATGTCCTCTGCCCCTAACATCCATCTAGTGATCAAAAGTTAAAGACAAAGAAATTGTCATAGCCTGTCCCATTTCAGCAAACAAGAAACACAAAAACAGAATAAGAACACAAGACACTATCACCTCCAAACACTCGCCAGCATTTGGTCTTATATAGCCAGCCAAATGTAAGTTCTGAAGGGACAGGTCTTCATACCTTGCCCTGTAGGAAGAGCACTCCTCCATCGCCTTCATTCCCAAACAAGGCAGTCAGGCTCTCCTGAATGCCTTCCTCCAGGGTGGCCCCCAGGTTTGCAGCCTGTGGCCCCTCCGAAGCCTCTGGGTCCCTTATGGCCTGCAGCAGCAGCTGCCAGAAAACTGAAACCAAAACACAAATTTGGAGGCTGCACTCAACCATACAACACATACCCCACTCACACAGACCTACTTCCAAGGAGTCTTTGGGGGTCCTGGGTTGTTGCACAAATCCCGGACGAGTTTCCTGGACAAAGTACCAAAATGAAAATCCCCCAAATGGAGACACCCCACTCAAATCTCAGGATGAGGTGCACCCAAGGACTCACGAGAGAACACCTTGATGTAAAGACATGAGGCAGTTTAATAGCAGAGCTCTGGGTCAGCTCATATTTCATGCAGGGAGACAGAGGAGCCAAACCTGAAGTTCAAAAGCTAGGGGCTTTTATAGGAAAGGGTTGGGTGGGAAAGCAGGAGATTTTTTCACAGTTGCATTTTTCAATATCAGCAGACTGTGTATGTGGGGTAGCTTCTGTGGGCAGATGCTTATCTAGGCTAGCAGGACCTGTGGTTACTAAACTATGATTTTTTTTTTTCTTTTTTGAAAGGCTGAGCAGGCCCAAAAAGTGGGAAGGGTAGAAGAAAACCAGATGGCCCTTATTCATTTGGACATATCTCCTTTTTTTCAAGGATGTCTTTGCATACTTTTTATTTTTCATGGCCAGCCAGTTCCTTAGATGCCCTTGAATGATTCAACAGGCCTTTGTCCTGTAACTCCACATCCTCTGTGACTAACTAGGTCCTGGCATAACAGACCTGCTGACAGTCATTTTTAACTATGTAGGTCAGGGAATAACAGGGCCTTGTTAGTTCTATTAGTCTTGGGCCTATTTTAAAAATTTCTTTTAACAGCAGAACTGGGCTAAAGTCTCTTGCAGAAACACAATTGCTCCAATTTTATGTTTATCATATTTGTTAATTTCAGAAAAGACCACAAGTCATTCCAACTAAAATGTCTCTCATCTCTGAGAAATAACTTCCATCTAGAATGAGCCGAATAATCTTTTCTCTGTTCCTTAAGTTAAAACCCAAGAAAAAGAACATTAGTTCCATATAAGTGATGGTCCCTATTCTCAGTTTGAAGGACACAAAAATTTCCAATTAAATTATTGAAATTTCTCTCTTGCCTTATTAGTATTGTAAAATCTTTTCTCAGTGATGATTTTGGGGGATATGACTATTATTTCTTCAAAGACAAGACATTACATAAAATTATAAGAAAATATTTTGTTTCAGTTTATAAAGAAATATACATATACAAACACACAAAATATACTAGGTGAAATGAGAAACATAAATCGTGTGTTCCTGGGAGCAGAGAAAAGTTCAGAGATACCAAATCCACAACAAACCAACAGTTGTTTTAGAAAATGTCCCCTATATCAAACTCACCTAAGCTGCATGTCCACATCCATTTGTTCGAGCTGTTTCCATGAGGAATGTGAAGAATGCAAGTCACACATTTTTCTCTTTCTCTTTTCTTTCCTTTTTTCTTCTTGTTGTTGTTGCATTAAGACAGAGTACCACTGTATGATCCTGGCTGTCCAGAACTCACTCTGTAGACCAGGTTGGATTTGAACTCACAGAGCTCTGCCTGCCTCTGGCTCCTGAGTGCTGGGATTAAAGGTGTGTGCCACCAATGCTTTTCTTGATCCTCTCCACACACACCTGAATATTCTCAGCTCCTCTTCTCTAGTCTTAACTTCTGTAGTCACCAAAGTTTGACTTGGGCCCACTAATATTTCAAGGGCAAGGAGCATCCCATGTGAGTTAACTAATCTCAGGGCTTCCAACTTCACTGCTCTCAAGAAACTGGATGAGGTTCCCTCTCCCTGACCCTTGGTCACTGTTGGCTCCTTCCTGTTTCTTCTTCCTTGGTTTTCATGGAGCTCTGTGAAAAAAACAGCTTCTTCTATTGATCTCTACTCATCTCATTAAGACTGAGCAGGTAGCATACAGTGGAGGGGACTCCAGCTGTGAACATTTAAGTCTACCTGCTTTAGCTAAGTTATTTTAGTTTTCTGTTTGTTTTCTCATATGCGGGTTGGAAATGAGAGTCAAAGGGTTGCTGGTAAATGACATAAAATTGGTGTCTGTACTTCACTTGTGATGCATTGTGGCAGAGGACAAACTATGAATTAAGGGCTCCCAAAGACCCTACATCTATATCCAAACTTGTGTAGATCTTTGAGGAATATGGTTACTTAAAAAAGGAAAATGTGTCTCATGCAGTAGCATGCATCTATAAGCTCAGAACTCAGGAGGCAGAGGCAGGCAGATCTCTGTGAGTTTTATCATAGTGTAGTGAGACCTTGTCTTAAAAACAAAGAAGAATAAGACCCCATAAAAAATGAAAAGAAAACAAAATCAAATCAACCAAGCTTGTGCCTAGGGGAGTGTTGGATAAACCTCAGTTCTCAGCCATTCTGTCTACTGTGTTCTGAAGTTCAGTCCTGGGCTTACAGGCTGAGATACATAGCTTTTTGCATAACCAGGCGTCAGGCCGTTTCCAGGTAGGGTGCTCTCTGTCGCTCAGCCAGGACCACTGTGCTATTATATGTTGTTGTTTTTCTCCATCTTTGTTGGGAGCCGATTTTAGTAGAAAGCGGCTAGATCAACTTTGCAGCCATCTGGAACCATATACCCTGATGAAAGACTTGGTTGTCAAAAGTCTATAACAGCTGACGCACACTCTGCTAAATATCTTGTTTATCCCACATAGCTTGTTTTGCTGTTTAGTGACCTCAGCTGTATGGTGCACGTGGTAAAATGTTTTCACCTGTGTTCTCCTGCTTGTGTATATAAATAGCTCAGAATTCCCTTCAATAAACGAGACTTGATACGAGACTTGATCAGACATCCTGTCTTGTCTCCATTCTTCGAGTCTCTTGCCCCAAGAGCCCCCCTCTCTCTCTTGACCAGAGCACTTAGCCCCAAAAGCGTTGAGGCAAAGTGTTGAAGCAGAATGTGGGCCTCAACACATCTTGTTAATTGGTGAAGGTACAGGTTTCTCTTCTCACTCTGTGTTTCCAGATAGCAATGGGCACAGAGATTTGATTGACAGACAAATGTGTAAGTGGATGGAGGACAGAGGCATCTGTAGTGAAGCCATGTGTATTGTTTCAAAAATACTTCCTCGCAGGCTACTTGGTGACCGTAAATGGATTTCCTTTTATAAAAAAATGCATTGAATCTAGTGTAAAATTAAAATAGATCACACAAGAGAAGCTTCTTTTAAATGGGAGCTGGAAGACAGGAAGGAAAATAGAATATAAAAATGCATGCATTTTCCATGGAAAGACTCAAAGGCACGTGAGTAATTTCCCTTCTGAGGTGTTTTGTTTCAGCCCTGGAGTTGAGAACTGTAGAGTGAAAAATTATAAAGACCATTTATGAAATATATATAGGCTTTTTCTTTACCCTAAACCTGAGCAAGAGAATGCAGGTTCCAGAAAGCAGAACTGAATGTAAGATTTCAGGCCCTCAAGCCTCAGTGAAAAGAACCTACCCATGGGTGGGGAAGGCCCAAGGCAGGAAGACATAACTCCTGACCACAAAAAAAGATACAAGTCATCTAGGTGGGGCTGTGGCCAGAGGAAGTGAGAAATAGTTAACCTGAAATAGTTGGTAATGACAAGGTAGGGCATAGTGACATGGTAAAACTACATTCTTGAGAAGAATGAGTGTGCAGAGTGATTTTCACATGACTCTAAATCATTTGGGGTGGGTTTCTTTGAAATGTTCCACTATTTTTATGTTATATATCCTTGACAACCCCTAAGCCCCCTTCCCACTCCCCTGGTTTGTGATTTACCCCTTTAAAAACCCTTCTCAGACTGACTGGCTTCGTCAAACTCTACTCCTGCAAGAGTGTGCAGTTTGACTGCAGGCTGCCAGCTCTCTTCCCTAATAAACCTCTGCTGATTGCATCCAGGTACGGTGTCTTGGAGTTTATGGGTGTTCACAACTTCCCGAGACTTGAGTAAGGGTCTGCCGAGTTTGGGGGTCTTCAGAATGTCTGATGAGACATAATAGAATGACACAGTGAATCATTGGAGCCTTATTTTCATGAAAATATTTTCTTCTAACAATTCAATGCTGTACAATAGAAGAATATATTATTCAACAAGATAGACAGAAATGTGGTTTCCATCACAAACTACCCTAAAACCAGTGCTTGTGCCTTATTACACTAGTTGGAAAAGAAGCTTAAAATTATAATTAGATTACCATGACTCATGATAAGAGGATATTACAAAGAGAAAAATAACACAACAGTAATCTCTATTCTTTCCATTATTAGCACCAAATCCTTCCCTGAAATGTGCAGAGACATCAGGAGTATAGAAGAGACACATTAAGACATGTTTGAATTCCAGAAGTCTGCTCCATTGTATTTCTGGGAGCTCTCAATTCATCCAGCAAGCTTTCAGGAAATCCTTGAATTATGGCTATTCCTGGAAATGCAAAGAGAGATGGGCCACATGGTTGCTGCTTTCAAATGAAATGCAATCTGGTAATTTTGCTACATTGTTGCTCCAAGAGACTGACATCAGACAAACCAAATCGAGGTGCAGTCAGCCAAGTACTGCAGCAGTTTCCTGCAGAAAGACTCAAGTCTTCAACCATGAGGAAAGCCTGAAAAATAGTTATGAGGAGGAGTTTGCTGATTCGTCTAGACATCCTGGGTAGGGAGACTCAGAAATCCATCGGAGCTGGGATGGCAGGACATGTACTAAGAGTTATGCTTCCTCCTTGCTTATGAGACTGCAAACCAGGGCAATTCCTGTTGAATTAAGATGGCAGCACACATGTGCAGAAGTCAAAGAACCCAAACCATCTACCCCTGCATCCACTCCCGAGGGGATGGCAGCTACCAACTCCAGCTGCTGAGTTATCTGAAAGAGAGTTCAGAGTCACTGAAGAGCACCAAACTCCGGAGACCCTTCCTCAAGTCTTAGGACATTGCAGCCACCCAAAAATCACAAGAAACCATACCTGGATGCAATCAGCAGAGGTTTATTAGGGGAAGAGCTAGCGGTCAAAACGACAAGCTCTTTAGCTCCAAGAGCAGGGTTTTGGCCCCGAGTGGTGGGTTAAAGGGTCTTTTATAGCATGGGGTGGGGGGAGGAAGGCATTTTCGCGCGCTTACACATGAATGGTTGCATTTTCGCACGCTTACACATGATTGGTTGTTTTACAAATTTTGAACATAGCACTGGGAAGACCAAGGGAGGGGTAACCAAGAACAGTGGAACATTTCAGAGAATCTAGCCCAAATGATCTAGAGTCATGTGAAATCACTCTGCACACTCATTCTTCTCAAAAATGTGGTTTTTACCATGCTATTGTGTCCTATCCTGCCATTTACCAACTATTTCAGATTTATCTTTGCATTTTTCCGGCTATAGCCCCACCTAGGTAGCAGCATCTTTTATCTGTGGTCAGGAATGTGTCTTCCTGCCTTGGGCGAGGCTTGAGGAATGTAATCCAGCAAGTGTCCTTCACCTGGAATGTGAAGGCCTGAAATCTTATTTTCAGTTCCGAGTTCTGTAAGGCAAAAAATCTACACATATTTCATAAAATGGCCTTTATAATTTTTCACTCTACATCACATTGTCCAAAAAGAGGAAAACACTGCTACCTGGGGCCAAGTGTGCAGATACATAAACCAACTGAGGGCATTCTCATCGAATATCACCACATTAAGGGAAGGGTTTCTCTGGGTATCCCTGTTTGTCCTGAAACTCACTTTTCAGACCAGGCTGGCCTCAAACTCAGAGATCTGCCCAACACTGCCTGATGAGTGGTGGGGTTAAAGGCATGTGTACTATAGAGTGAAAAATTATAAAAATCATTTTATAAAATGTATATAGGCTTTTCTTTAGGCCTCACTTTAAAGGGCATGGAAAATTTTCTCTGAAGCAAGCTAAAAATGTAGACTGGCCAGTTTCAGGAACCGGCTAACCACAAAGGGAAGAAAGGAATGCAAGTCATCTAAGTGGTGCTGAGAAACTAGTGACCATGATGACAGGGCAGATCTGTGTCTGGAGCAACTGAGAAATAGTTGAGCAAGTGACAGAGCAAGGCCACAATGACAGGGTAAGGCCACAGTGACATGGCAAGACCACATTTTTGAGAAGAATAAGTATACAGAGTGTTTTTCACATTACCCTGATTCACTTAGGTTGGGTTCCTCTGGAATTTTCTACTATTTTTATGTTATGTTTCCTTAGCAACCCCTCACCCCCTCCTTACTCCCCTGGCTTGTGCTTTTCTTCTTTTAAAAAGCCCCTCAGCCAGCTGGTCTTGGTCAGTTCAGCTCCTGTGTGAGCAAATGAATAGACCTTTAGCCAGCTAACTCTCCCAAATAAAGCCTCTGCTGTTTGCATCCAGATTCAGTGTCTTGCGAGTTTTTGGGTGACTCTGACTTCCCGAAACTTGAGTGAGGGTCTCCCCTGAGAGGGGGTCTTCACCACCACTGCCAGGCTGGAGATATCTGACTCACTTGACAGTGCACTGGAGACTCTGAGACTCAGAGATGATGAAACCACAGCTGCAGAGAGCCCAGATTCCTCAGGAAATAAAAGGAAAAGGTTGACTCTGTGCCACCCCATCTCGCAACCCACTTTCGATTCCAATAGAAAAATCAACTAAACCTTTATTGTGTATTAAGCTATGATACAAATGTAAACCATATCTTTATTGTATATTAAATTATGCTGTGAAGAGGAACTAAACCTTTATCACATTTTAAACTGTGATGTGATTAGAAAATAAAAAAATTACATTTGTATAAATGTCTGTGCCACACTTTGTTGAAAGTATAAAATAAATTAGCGTTTTGATTTACTATTTATTAGCATGATTTTATTGCTTAATCAAAGCATGAATATATGGTTTCACTACATGACATATATTCATATTAATATTTAGTTTCCCTGAATGGAAACACTAAGACTACATACTTAAGAGTCATTCTGGTCATTAATGTTTTCAGATAAATCAGTTTCTTAACCTATCCACTATACTCTTTATTCTGAAACCACTCCTGTGTCCATCATATTTAGACTATGAGTGAGTGTCAGTCTTACCTTGTAAAATCTGTATTTTCAATAAAATCTTCTCTGCACATTCAACCTTTCAGGGAAACTCACAGTAAGTCAAGGCACTACTATAACTATAACTTCCCATGTATAGCTTCTACATTTATTTCTTTACATGCTTCTTAAAACACTGCTTGATTCCTTCCGTCTTATATTTAGACTAAGATACATGTCTTCTTAATATATAGAAAAGACTTGCTGTCCCTAGCATATGCAAGTATTGGATCCGTTGTATATTAAACAACAATAATAATTATTTCAGAGAGAATATTCATACAAATTGAATGAAATAACTTGTATTAAATGAGGAAGAAGTCAAGTGTCATAATCTGAAGCCTCACAGGAATATTGGATATAGATATAATCCTGTTGAGAACCAAAAAATGTTGGGGCCTGAGCTGCCCCACTTTGGGCAGCCAAAAAATGTCGGGAACCACACTAGTCCCACGTTTGGGTGCCAAAAAATGTCGTGGCCCGAGCAAAATCTTGAGGCCCGGGTTGCCCCGCACTTGGCAGCCACTGTATCCCTGCCTAAGCTGCTGCTCCGGTCCGCAGGTTGGGGTTCAGCAAGAGAGAGAGTGAGGGCAGTTGCGAGGAATGGAGACCAGACAGAGTGTGTTTCAATCCATTTATTCTTCAGTCTCTCTTCCTCTAAGTGTCTCCCTAATGTCTTATTCTCTCCTCTCTGTCTGATTCTCTGTCTCTTCTCTGATTCTCTGATCTCCAAATTGTTCTCTCTAGAGCCAAGTGTCTTCTACCTAATGTCAAGTAATCTGTTTCTTTCTCTGTCTGCCTCTAGCCTTTTATATGTCTCACTTCTAAGCCACGACTTCAGGTCACACCTTTAATCATGCCTTTAGGTCTTGTCTCTAAGTCTGATCTCTAGGTCACACTCTTAAGTCACACACCGTTAATCTCACGCACCAAAGGTATCTAAACTAAAATTATCAGAGTGTGCTCAGCTGTTTTTGGCTATTGTAATCCAAGTCTCATGTCAGGGTATATGGCTCAAGATGGCTGCAAAGCTGATAGCTGCTTTCTGCTAAAAGTCGGCCCCCAACATAATCCCAGATGAATCTAGAAGAAAAGTTCATATGCATAGAAAGAAGAGAGAAAATTCATGATATTTTCAGGCTTGATGGAAGCAATTCTTGAATTGTCAAGCTATTGTAGATAAGTAAAAAGAGATTGTTTACCTGAAAAGATGGGTTATTTTTTGTGAGACTCTGTCTTCATTTACAAACCGCACCTTCTAGTGATATTCTATTACTTTTCTGGGAATCACTGTGAACAAGAAACTGCAAGGTGAGTTGTGCTCAGTCCAAAGGGATACATCTGCAGAAGGCTTTCATACACAAAGCTTAGAAAAAAAATGACAAAAAGGAGTGGAAAAACTGGTAGACCTAGAGGATCAGGAAATTTGTTGTGAGATTGTGTCTTCTAGTAAAAAGGTAAGCTGTACCTTTAAAGTATTGATAACATGACTACTCAAATGTGATTGAACTAAAAAGACACAAATGAACATGACAAACAGAATGGGCAACAGGCCATGAGGTCTCACATCTACAAAAAATACTGTGAAGAAAAAGGTAAAGCTGTCAGCAGAGGACGTGCTTCTCCTTAGGGAAGAGCATACCAATGGATTGTTCAGGTTGAAAGATCAACTTTGAAAACCTTCATAGAATTAATGTTGTATGGAGTCCATGAGATATATTTAATAGTGTATGTGTGTGTGAGTGCATGTGTATATGTGGGATTGGGTGGGCATGCATGTATGAGTCTGTGTGTGTATGTGTAAATAAATTCTTAGAAAAATATGTAAAAAGAGATCATGAATTTGAAAGAGAACAAGGACAATTTTGGGGAGGACTTGTAATAAGGAAAGGTAAAGTAAAAATTTGTAACTAAAATTTAAGCTCACAAACAAACAGAGAAAAAAATAAGAAGCTGTATGGCCACCATATGGCCACCTAACATTTTCACCTAACATTTAAAGGACAGTGGATCCTCTTATGTACAGCTAGAGAAGTACAATATCTAAAACACTTAGACATGGAGGACAATATCACAAGGAAACTTTACATACAACATGATAGAAATCAAACTAAGGTGTAACTCATAGACTATTGCTGTTGTTTGTTGGCAAAAAAGAAGCACATTCCCTACCTACAAACCTGTACTGCCTCTCAATTGGAGACAAAAGAGAACCACAGGTCTGTAATGAGATACTGACTTGATGAGTCCTGCAGCTGTGCCTACCGCCAGCTGATATGTATGTACCCAAATCACAACCGAGTGAGATGAGGACTTCTTCATAGTCAGGTCACACCCTGTACAGGAGTCAGCCTCACAGGGATCACACAAAGAAATGGGTGTGCCCACTAAGCTCCTGGCATTGCTGCTGCTGTGGCTTACAGGTAAGGGAAACAGCACTGGAAATGTATTCAGCTTCCTATACTCAGTGCTGCTTGGTCTCAGTGAAAATCCTCTTGCACAGAATTAATCATGTGGATATATGTTTTCAATTTTCCAATCTTAGATGCCAGATGTGAAATCCAGATGACTTAGTCTCCAGCCTCTCTAGCTGCATTTTTCAGAGAAAGTGTTACCATCACATGTCGATCAAGTGAGAATATTTACAGTAATTTAGAATGGTATCAGCAGAAATCAGAGAAATTACCTCAGCTCTAGATCTATGCTGCAAACAGCTTGGAAGATGGCGTGCCATCAATGTTCAGTGGCAGTGGATCTGGCACAAAGTATTCTCTCAAGATTAATAGCCTGCAGAATGAAGATGTTACAAGTTATTTCTGTGAACAGAGTTATGAGTATCCTCTCACAGTGATTGAAGCCATGACATAAACCACCCAGGGAAACAGAAGTGAGAGAACAGGCTGCCCCAACTGCTCCTTATGATGCCTCTGGCTGCTCAGCTGCTGAAAGGTTTTCTCTTTGCCAGGGCTTAAATAAAGGTCAATGTGATGTTTTTATATAGGAGTCAGAGAAACTTTTCTATGTCCTAAATATCTGTTTTTCCCTACAGGAGCACTGGCTCTGAACTCTAGACCCCAGCATTTCTCCCCCAGAGGGTCAGTTTTTCAAATGCTGCCCCTAGAGTAGGCTTTTCCTTCTCCTTTCTCATTTGCAGCAGGCTGCAACTACTTAGTTCAGCTGGCTTGCCTGAAACAGAGGGTCTGGGACCCTGTTTGCTCCCTTTGCCCCTGTGTTCCTCACAGTTTCTTTCTCAGGGCTAAAAACACCAGTCTGGGCCTAGAGAAACTGTCAGATGTCTGCTAACTTCTCCCAGGAGCTGCCAGCTCCAATCCACCTTCTACAATGTGTCATGTCTACCTCCCATGGCTTAGTCTTCTATACAGCCGTTCACTCATTCTAGCTCTGACTCTCCTATCAAGCCTCCATGCTTCTCCCTTTGAGATTTTCTTCAAAGTTGTCCTTTTTTCCTCCTTTTCTACATTTAGAATTTCTAAGAGAAAAAAGGGAGAATACTCTGCTAGAGCACCCAGACACCACAGGGCAGTGCAGGCCCCTCCCCCACTGCTTCTAAAACCACCATTAATGCTTTTTCTCCCCAACAGGAATACCTGCAACAATGTTCTTGCTTTTCAACCCAAAATATTCTTGCTTTTTGTTTAAATGTTTCCTTTATTCTCTAACATTCGTGATGAGAGAGAGAGAGAGAGAAAGAGAGAGAGAGAGAGAGAAGTCTCAGCTGCAAGAAGGAGTTCCTCACCTAAGGGAAAGATTCTTAGAACAAAATTCTAGACAGGCACTGTGGCCTGAAAGACAGCTGTTTGTTGTGAAGAAGCCCTCTCTGTGGTGCTAGGAGATAGGAAGAATAGAGGCTATGGAGTTGCCACCATCTTGCCCTTGAGCTGGAAGAGAGGGAGAGACAGAGAGAAGGAGAAAGAGACCTAGTCTTTTTGAACTAGGCAGGAGCTAGACTGTAGCTAAGAGTCAAAGAGAGATGGTTACCAGGTGGAGAGAGAGGTGGAAGGGGGAACAGAAGGAGAGGCCTGCTAATCTTGTGAACTAGGCTGGAGTTACTCATGATTCCATGGAGAGGTTCTTCATGGGCGCCAGCAGGGGGCACTCTTAGAGCTGGCTCTGCCCACATCCTATACCACCTGCATAGAATTATTAGCTCGACCATGGGTGTGGGCATGAGTTCCTGAATCTTGTTAGGCGGTTATGATTCTCATGGCTCCAAAGAGACAGGAGCGTGAGAATTTTTGACTGAGTCACTTCCACATGGCACCTGGCAGGCGCTGGGCTTTGAGAAGACACCGGTGCTCCTGGGTCGGGAGGAGACTCAGTTTGAAGTTCTGCAGGGGGCAGGGCCTCTTGAATGAACCCAGAGAGAGAGAGCCACCACCCCCTGGCTAGGGGGAACGCGGGTGAGCACTCGCAGAGGCCATTGACTGAGTGCACCAAGGCGCCCAGGCAGAAAAGCCATAAAACCGCCACTGCAGGCCAGTGGTCTCTATTTTGGGCTCCCAGATGCCACTAGAAGGCTGCAGATGAACAGAGACTGTGGGCATGCAGGGCTGGCCCACAGCCAAAAAGAATGAGGGAGAGGAAAACCCCTGACCACACAGCAGGAAAGAGATGCTTTGGTTACTGTTCTCACTAACCAGACTTGGCACCCTGGCTAGCTTGCTTGAAGAGGTGGACATCTGAGGTGGAATGCAGAGAAGCTCTCCTCGGGAGATTAAATGATGGCTTGATACTCAGAGGGCCCCTCCACAGTTCTCCATGGCAGGCCCCAATGACATGAGGAAGTCTGTGGTTTTACAGGCTTTATTGTCATGACAAACGGCTGTTGAATCTGGATGCACCCCCCACCCACTTAGGTCAGGGCAGACTTGACTTGAATAGGGAAGAAGGAGGGTCTGGGAAAGGAATACTAACTGGCTATGCCCTCTGGCCTTTAGGTATCTCATTAATATGGAAATCTCTCTAGGGCCTGAGGCCTGCCATCAAGCCCTGTACCTGTGGAGGGGCTCTTAGAGACATTGCACTAAGCAACTGAACAGTGCAGATCAAATGGAGGTCTTGGACTGCATGTCAGGACCCTGGGTTCTGAGGTCATGGCTGAACACCTGCCATTGTCCCATCAGGGTCTGGGGTTCAAGACCTGTGCCCAACCAAGAACCAAGCTATCCTTTCAGGTTCCCACAGTGTTCCTTTGTCTGTGTGCCTGAATTTTGTTCTTTATTTTTCTTTTTTTCTGGGTCAAGAAGAGTTAACAAACTAGTCAGCAAGAGACCATTTATTCCTTTGTTTCAAAAAGAAACCAGGAAAGGGTATACTATTTGAAATGTAAATAAAGAAAATATCCAATACAAACAAAACAAACAAACAAAAAGAAAAGGTAAAGAGCCCAAGTAACTCATATCCTTTTTAAATTTGTCTACAGCAACTAACTACAGGAAGTAAATTGCTAGAAGCCATCAGTTTTTGGCATCAGGATAGCAAAAGTGAGCTAATTTTTCTGGCCACCAAAACAGTAAGAGAAAATTAAAGGAAAGAGGTTATGAAAATTTGGCTTTTCTTCAATGCTGAGTCCCATTTCAGTACCTGACCTTGTTGAGGCTGGCCCTTGGCAGTCTAATATTTACAAATAGTCCTACCCAGTCAGTTTATATTTTCTATTCATCAATGCCATTAGTTCTATAGAACTCTGGTAGCTGGTTATGATTTTATCAAAACAGAAACTGAAGTATTAATGGAAGAAAATCCAACATTCCTTTGCAATGAAAGAGTGGGATGTGTTTGTTTCAGTTATCGCCATCAATTATCTCCAACAATACACTTCTGCCTTAGTTAGGATTTGCATTGCTGTAAAGAGACACTATGTCCAATGCAACTCTTATAAAGGCAAACAATTAACCCTGGATTACACTTTCAGAATTTAGGGCCATTATTATGATAGGAAGCATGGCAATATGCAGGTAGATATGGTACTAGAGGAGCTGGGAGTTCTACATCTTGATCCAAAGGCAACCTAGGAAGAGACAGATGTTTTTCACCTTGGGTGAAGCTAGAGTATTAAATAATTAAATGCTCTGTGTCCACAGTGACATACTTACTCTTACAAGGCCATACCTTCTCCAAAAAGAAATTACATCCTATTATTTATTTATTTATTTAACAGTAAAATATTTTGTATTACTTGTCAAACATATAATGCAAATGAAGTGAAGTCATTTGACAGAACAGAAGCAACACAGATTCTTTCTTTGCACTTTCTTTTTTTGCTGTTCTAACTTATTCTCACAGTCAGATTTTCTTCAAAGAATACAGATTACTGATCTTAGTGTTATATTGGTCAGAATACACACTGAGGAACAGTCAAGGAGTCAAAACAGCTAGAGAGATTGCTCAGTGTTTAAGATATCTGGTTATTTTTTAGAGGCCCTAGATTCAATTCTCATATTGTAAGTTCACAGCCATTCATAACTCTAACTTCAGAGAATTTGATCATATCTTTTAGCTTTAACATGTACCAGGAATTTCCATGCTATATGTACATACATAAGACAACTACATATGCCCATAAAATAAAAATAAATAGGTCATTAAGAAAATCAAGAGTCAAAAAGCTATTCTGCTTCAGAGACCCAGAAAAGACAATATGACTTTTCACAAGACGCTTTTTCACTTCTTTCGATGGTCCCCTCTTTTATAGCCCTAACCTGATCTTTCATTCTTTTGGTACCATATTGATTATGTCTTCAATCTATTTCATTATGTGGACCATTATGAATAAAATGGTTCCAACTTTACATATCATCATAATATTCTTTGTTTCAAAAAATGATTATCACATTTTTAATTTACATATATTATATTTGATTATACATATCTGCTAGAAACATAATTCCACCTTTCTGTAAAAGAGGTACATTTTTTTTCAATATTTCATTTTAAGTGAAAGTCTCTATGGGAACATTAGGATGTATATGTGTATAAATGAAGTACCCAAGCAGGCTAGAAGAGAGCTGGAGCTATATGCATTTGTGAACCACTAAGCATGGGTACCTAAAAAGGAATTTGTTTTCTCTTTGAGAATGGTACCTTATCTTAACTGATGTGACATTTCTCCAGCCCTGCAGTAAGAATAAAGACTTTGGGGCTTATTCACCTAATGATAAGCTTGATCATTTTGACATGCTTGTTCTGTGAAAAAATTAAAATTTTAATAGGTTTTATGAATGAGTACATTTGATTTTGTTTACTGTGATTAAACTGAATAAGTTTTCTAAATGTAATGTTTTTTTTTAGAAATGAGAATTTCCTGTATGAATACCATGTATTAGGAGTACCCTGAACTCTTAAATCCACTATTCTTTCCTCACCTCTCCCTTCATGTCCACATGTAAATATATCTAAACACTGAGTCCATTGTGGGTTGATCATATATCCATAGATAATGATGATATATCCATTAAGTATGTAGGAACACACACTTAATCGAGCATGGTAATTTTATCTCTTAGAGAACATTGTCTCTCCCTACCTTTGAAGACATCAACTATCAAAAACACATCAACTAGTGGTACAATGTCATAAGCTCCTCCCACTTCATGTTTCAGTGCTAATGGGCTTAATCTCTTGCATGTTTTATACAGCACAGCTGCTGTTATTTCATGAAAGCAGGTGTCTTGTCATATCCATATACTGTTTTGCTCTGGTTCTTCTTCATCTTTGACTCTAATTGTCCACAAGTTTTGTGATCTATAGAAATTTTATTTGAATATTTTAAAACCTAATGCATTTTTAACTCTATCTCTAATATCAGCTTTACCAGAGAAGTCATGCATTAATTAATGTCTTAGGTCTCTCATAAAAACAGAGGGACTCAGTCTCTGTTCTGTGTTTTATGCTGTTCTTCACCACTGGAAAAAAATAGGAATAGGAAAAATGATTACTGTACTTTCTTAAGGAAGGTGCTAGAAGGGCATTTATTCTTACTATTCATGAGTCTGAGACATTTAAAATGAAACCACTTCCTTTGAAAATCTTAGGGTGGAAAAACTCATATAAGTTGAACAAATTCTCTATTTCTATAGGGTTTTCCACATGTTTCAAGTCAAGATAGTTTTCTTTAGTGAGAGATATTTGAATCACCAACCCAAGTAGGAACAGTCAATGAAAACACATCTCAGTAATTATGAATATATTATCTAAGCCTTGATTGGGCAGATAACCCTACACTACTTTGTTCCTCAGCTATAAGACTCATAATTTGAGGGGTTTCCATACTCTGCATTTGTCCTTCTGAAGACCCTCAAACTCGGGAGACCCTTCCTCAAGTCTCAGAAAATCACGACCACCCAAAAATCACAAGAAACCATACCTGGATGCAATCAGCAGAGGTTTATTAGGGAAGAAAGCTGGTAGCCAGAGGTCTAACTACACACTCACGCAGGAGTAGAGTTCGACCCTGGCAGCCAGTCTGAGGAGGGTTTTAAAGGGAAAAACCACAAACCAGGGGAGTGGGAAGGGGGGTGAGGGGTTGTCAAGGATATAAAACATAAAAATAGTGGAACATTTCAGAGATACTCACCCTAAATGATTAGAGTCATGTGAAAATCACTCTGCACACTCATTCTTCTAAAAAATGTAGTCTTACCATGTCATTACCAACTATTTCAGGTTAAATATTTTCACTTCTTCCAGCTATAGCCCCACCTAGATAGCTTGCTTCTTTCTCTGTGGTCAGGAATGTGTCTTCCTGCCTTTGGGCTTTTTCCATCCACAAGTGGGTCTACTCCCTGAGGCTTGAGGAATGTAATCCAGAAAGTGTCCTCTGATTCAGGGATAATGTCCTCTACCCGGAATGTGTCCCAGGGCAGTGAAAATCTTACATTCAGTTCCACTTTCTGGAACTTACAGTTTTTTGCTCAGGTCTAAGGGCAAAGAAAAAGCCTGCATATATCTATATATCTATATCTATTTATATCTATTCATATCTATATAGATAGATATAGATATAGATATCTTTATAATTTTTCACTCGACACTTCTATCTCCTGTTTCCCAGTCATCTTCCTTCATCATCCTCCATCATCTTCTCTCTCCTCTCTTCTCTTTCTCTTTTCTCCCCAGTTGTCTTCATCTCATCTTCCTCCTCCATTGTCTTCCTCCAGTCATCTTCCAGTCATCCCTCCCCCTGCTCTCTTCTCACTATCCTTTATATCTCCACCTTCCCTTTCTCTGCCAAATCACTGGCTCCAGCCTTTATTTTACAAATTAAGATGGGCAGGTTCACTAAAAATCACCTGTGTAATGACTCACGCCTCCTTTGCAGCCCTTCACAGAAAAGGGAAATTAGTACCAAAATACAAGGCCAGGGCTATCCACAACAATTTTTTATATTGAGAACTGAATCATCAACTGCAGTAATAGTCCCACAAGAAACCAAATTTCTTTGTTAAAATCATATGGCAAGTCACTCCAATGAGTAGGCATATTCTCTCTGACTGAGGCCAGACAAGTCACCCAGTTAGGGTAACACAATCTACAAATAGGCAACAGAGTCAGTGGCATGGGAAGGAAAGGGGGAATGTTGTAAATGTTCATGTTTACATCTTCAAAGACACCATTTTCATCTAAATTACATTTATATATGCCAGAGAATGTGACTTTGTTTCTAAAGCTTCATATTCAGGGTAATTGATTGTTAAAACCATCTTTCTCCTTTCCAAATATTCTTTCTTGTCTCAACATTATAATAAATCACTTCCTATGTGTTGGGCCTGACATGAAGTCTAATCTCCATTCCACCTTCACCCTTCAGTCAAGTACACAAGAGGGAGTGATAAGCAGGCCTAAGGCCTAGAAAGATTTACATACTAATAAGGTACATGAAGGCCAGAGGGTGGGGTCAATTAAGCATTCCTCCCCAGCCCCTTCCCCCTCTTTCCCTCCCTATTTAACTCAGGTCCTCCCTGGGTTTTGGGGGTGTGCATCCAGATCCATCTACCATCAGTCATGCAAATAAACCAGTTTTGGAAACCCAAGGACTTCCTCCTCTGTTGGGGCCATGCCATGAGGAACTGTGGAGAGGCCTTTACTGAGAAGCTAGGCCTAACTTTCAGCTGGAGAAACCCCATGCATTCCCAGCTGACTACACACAGCGTGGTGTGAGGAACCCTTCTGTTCCCCAGCAGCTTCTTAACTACACATATGTGTCCATATAGCCAATAATATCAGGTGCAGAAGGATCATGTAGAATGTTTAAGGATTTATTTAAACACTTGCTCTGTTAGCATTCTACAGTAGAGGGAAGAACACAGCCTAAAGAAGAATAATAGAGTCAAAGTACCCATAGAGAAATATAGTCTAAAGGATAGTCATAGCCTCATCTCTGGATCTTTTCTGCACTCTATATACATAAAGTCTCAAGATAGATATGATTATGAAGCAAGTTAGTATAGAGAATAGGTAAGCCTAATGGGACTCCACTTGCCCTGGACTATGTACACAAAATGAACATAGGCATGCTCATGTGCACACACACACATATCTCTAGGGATACATTAGCAACCTAGAACTTTCACATGAATATAGATGTTAATTACTTTGCTATCAGAAACAGAAATAAATTTATCTCCTGCAGATCCACTTGGTAGCACCTTATTCCCAAACAAACACATTCTAGGATGCATTCTGAAAAGCAGATCAATAGGGAGAAAGTGCCTACATTGATTTTGAATACATGTATAATGATAAATATTATCCACTAAGTGAACTCTAATAGACAGTCCTCCGTTTACTTTCTCCTGCCCCTGTATAATTAGGCATGAATAAACTTGAACAAATATGAACTACTGGAATGTATATACACTGCAATACTGTCAGTAAAAATAAGGAGTGACTCATATTAAACCCCTAGTACATATCACCAATTCTTGAATAAAAAAAAATCACTGAAAAATAACCATTGTCTTTGAATACCCTCATACAATCAGCATGCTGTAAAACCTGATGGTGTATTCCATTCACTTTGAATAAGGTTTTTGTGCCAATTTATATCTTACTTGCTCGTTTTTCATTTTTTTCTTTTTCATTTAAAATAGACTTTTCATACAATGTCTTCTGACTCCATTTTTCTATGTATGTCTTTTTAATAAATCCCATCACAGGCTTCCTTTCCTGTCTTAGAAGATTTATGTTCCCCCAAACACGACCTTTTTTATTTTAATATTCTTTAAGTTGCACAATGGCTTTGTAACTGCCTAACCTCTATGTGATTTGAATCTACCTCGCACTGATGAGTCCAAGTTACTACTTACTAATTTCTACATTCTGTCTTGGCTGCTACTGACTGACCTAACTGAGCAGCCCTCGGGGCCAAATTCTTTTGGCTCCTTTATAGGGAAACTGCTTCTCCCTCCTGCATGTTATTACCCTTCCATGGTGGCCTAATTGCATCACTGTTTATTCCTCCTTCTTGTGGTACAAAGCCAAGGAACCATAATCCTTAACTATGTTGCTCCTTCCCATTATCATTAATGGTATTATTATTAGTATTAGTATTATTAGTATTAGCTGCTGGTATTTTTATTTCCCAATCATAACTAACTTGGAGCAGGTTTCCAGAAGCTATGTGAAGACTCTGTCTTTCAAACTAGGTTGTGGCACAATTATTATTAAAATACAAGCAGCTAGAGTTTTCCTTCCCACAAATCTTCTGAGATGCTCTGATCTCCCATATCATCACAATCCATGGTCTCTCTGATCATAGTTCCCTGTAAATTTATCTTCTTTTTCATGAGAAACCACATTATCCCTCACACTGGGACCAGCACTGTTCATTGAGAATCATATAATTAGTGAGGCCTGAATAATTGTTCACAGAGTAGAGTGAATAAAATATTTATTTTCTCAAAGTTTTAGAAAATTTGTATATGAGATATTATCAATGCTCAAAAATTGCAGTGATTTCTAAATGATGAGCATGAAGACAAAACTTCAATAAATGGTGCCCAGTTTAAAGCAGTTATAAATCAAAATTACATATTTTTATCACCTGACTAAAATGTGCTTCTTAGCATCATAAACGCTTTCAAAGTTGTGAACAATAAAGGACATAGGAAGACATATAGTCAGTAAGTAAAAAAAAAAAACTTGACAAAATGCAGTTCACAAAGAGTATCTCCATGTTGATCTAAAAGGATCATGATAGACAGATAAAAACTGTCAAGGTGTGTCACATTGGTAATGGTATAAGTCTATGCAAATAAATTGTTCTTTGTTTTGTTTTGTTTTGTTTTTTCTGTTTTGGGTGACTCTATTCAGCTTCTTATAAATGAGATAGTATATTACAATTCTCCTATATTTATGTCCATGAAGAAACTGGCTATGAACAATGTGAATGTGAACTTCAGATCTCTGAGTCTTTTGTCATTATTGTGAGAAGAATCTGAGGGTTTGTACTTTCTCCATACTAAATAAGCAGTACCTTATCTTTTGGTTTTTCAGTCACGTTATATATCACAGTTGAGGTACTAAACCCATGATATTAAAATTAGGCAAGTCTTCTTATAGGCATTGCATTTTTCCTCTGAATAATCCCATCATTTTACATATTTCTGTAGAGAAGAAAATTTGAGTGCCATGGAAATGTAGCCAGAAGTCCAAGGGTTAGATCATACATGGACCATACTGCTGTTTGCTCTAAGACAATGAACTGTGCTGGAAAATATGCTTCCAGAGGTTGTGCAAAATGGCTGGTTTATAAGAGTGAGAGACTCACTAAGTTGTATTCATTTTATCATGTGTATTATTTAATAAAAGCTGTAGGATGTTTTGAGAATACAGCTGTCTGAAGACAGTTGAGGTATCTACCTGAAAGCCTTTATGCATGGAAAAGCATAGAAAAGCTCATATGTGTAGAAAGAAGAGAAAAAAAAAAAAACAAATGATATTTTCAGGCTTGATGGAAGCAATTCTTAAATAGCCAAGCTGTCATAAATAAGTAAAGAGAGATTGTTTACCTGAAAAGACAGGTTATTTTTTTGTGAGACTCTGTCTTCATTTACAAACTACACCTTCCAGTAATATTCTGTTACTCTTGTGGGAATCACTGTAAACAAGAAGCTGCAAGGTGAGTTGTGCTCAGTCTACAGGGATACATTTATAGAAAGTGTTCATACACAAAGCTCAGGAAACATTGACAAAAAGGAAGTAGAAGGACTGGTGGACACAGAGTATCAGGGAGTTTGTTGTGAGATTGTGTTTCCTAGTAACAAGGAGATGTACCTTTAACGTGTTGATAACATGACTACTCAAATGAGAGTTGAACTAAAAGGACACAAATGAACACAGCAATCAGAATGGGCAATAGCCCATGAGGTCTCACATCTACAAAAAATACTGTGGAGAAACAGGTAAAGCTGTCCAGCAGAAGACGTGCTTCTCCTTAGGGAAGAGCCTACCAATGGATTGTTCAGGTTGACAGATCAGCTTTGAAAATGTTCATAGAATCAATGTTATATGGAGTCCATGACTACTGAGTAATGCATGTATGTGTGTGCAAGTGTGTGTGTATGTGTGCATTCATTTGCATGTGTGAGTGTGCATCTGTTTTTTATTGGATTTTTTTTTTACATTTTAGATGTCATCCCATTTCCCCATTTCCCCTCCCTATTAACCCCTATCGCATCCTCCCTTCTCCTTTTTGCTTTTATACCATTTTGATTATATGTATGTATTAAGGTCAGCAAATAAGTTCTTAGAAAAATATGTGAAAAGAGGCCATGAGTTTGAAAGAGAACAGGAACAATTTTGGGGGAAGGACTTGTAATAAAGAAAGGTAAGGTAAAATTTTGTAATTAAAGTTCAGGCTTACAAACAAACATTGGGAAAGGGGAAAACAACAACAACAACAACCCATAAAAGGCTGTGTGGCCACAATAACATTTACACCTAACTTTGAAAGGACAAAGGATCTAGTTGTTTATGTCTTAAGGCAATATAATATCTGAAACATCTTGGTATGGAGGAAAACATATCAAAGAAACTCTATATACAACATGATAAAAATCAAAATAAGGTGTAACTTATAGACTGTTGCTGTTGTTTGTTGTTCAAAGAGAAGCACATTTCTTACAAATAAACCTGCACTATGTCTCAATTGGAGAAATAAGATAATGAGTTTGTAGTGAGTTTCTGTCCTGATGAGTCCTGAAACTTTATCTACTGCTTGCTGATTTGCATGTACCCAAATCCAAGATCAGTGACATGAGGATTTCTTCAGTTAGGTCCCATGCTGTACTGGAGTCAGCTTCACACAGACAGATCATACAGAGAAATGGATGTGCCCACTAAGCTCCTGGCATTGCTGCTGCTGTGGCTTAAAGGTAAGGAAGATGGCACTGGAAATTTATCCAGCTGTGTGTTGTCAGTGCTGCTTGGTTTCAGTGAAAATTCTCTTGCATCAGAATTAATCCTGTGGGGATTTGTTTTCAATTTTTCAATCTTAGATGCCAGATGTGACATCCAGATGACTCAGTCTCCAGCCTTCATGTCTGCATCTGTGGGAGAAAGTGTCACCATCACATGTCAAGCAAGTGAGAATATTGACAGTTATTTAGCATGGTATCAGCAAAAGCCAGGGAAATCTCCTCAGCTCCTGATCTATGATGCAAACAGCTTGGAAGATGGAGTGCCATCGAGGTTCAGTGGCAGTGGATCTGGCACACAGTATTCACTCAAGATTAACAGCCTGCAGCCTGAAGACATTGCAAGTTATTACTGTCAACATTATTATGGTACTCCTCACAGTGATTCAAGCCATGACATAAACCACCCAGGGAAGCAGAAGTGAGAGCACAGGCTGCCCCAGTCATCATAAGTAACAGTTTTACTTATGAGATCTCCAGCTCCTCAGGGGCTGAGAGGTTTTTTTTTTTTTTTTTTTTTGCCAAGGCTGAAAGGTCAATGTGACATTTTTACATAGTAAACAGAGAAAATTTTCTATATCCTAAATACCTGGTTTTCTTCCCATGCCTAGTATCAAAACAAGGGAATGGTTTACATTATTCACTTTAAAAAATAAAAAAATACGAGTAAAAATACCTATTTATGGGTAGCAGAATATTGGTTATAGCTACAATTCATTTAACAGGATTGTCAACCCCCCCCCCCCCACATATATACACACACACAAACACATACACAAACAGCTGGAGTTATTTTGGTAAGAAAATATATCTATTTATAGAATTATTATTTTGAGGAAGAAGTCTGGGGAAATAGTTTCATGATTATGAACATTGGGTTTTCTTCCAGGAGGTCTGGATTTGAGTTCCAACGCTCATCTGGTGTCTAGCTTTTGATAACTCAAATTCAAGGATTAATTTTAAGCCATTCTTTCTGCCCTTTAGTGAAAGAGTTTCTGCCAGTGTGTAGGCAGGTAAGGATATTGCAAAGAGGGAAGGATGAAAACTCAGTTTAAACTGATTTCTTCAACCTGAATTAGACTTAGTAGTTTGATCTAATTCACTGTATTCTCAACAAATTTAAACATAGTATAGTTTGGGAAAAATTTTTCTGATGTAGTACTATTCCTTGTACACAGTGAAGTAAAATTACATAGAAACTCAACCCAGGGTACATGTCATTTTTTATAAGAAGATAAAATTTAGAGATAGCATACCTGTATTTTCTTAAGAAGAAAAGGAAGTGACTAGTATGTCTGTGGTCATATAGATAATATGGAGGTCATTTGTGTTATTAGCCACCTAGGTGTTAGAACTTGGGGGAAACTCAGCTGTAGAGATAATATAAGGGTCACACATAATGCCTATTTTTTGCTGCCTAGGAGATCAATGTTAACCCAATCATTTTCTTTGTCTATGACTCTCTTGTCTGTGTGTATGGATCATACCCTACTTATCAGATATTTCATGACTTCTTTTCTGTTGTTATGATATGACATAAGAGCCAAGGCAAATACAAATACAAAGAAATAATTAATTAGGGAGTTTTTAGTTACAGAGGACTAGTCTAGTACTAACATGGAGGGAAGCATAGTAGCAGGCAGGCTGAAATGTACCTGATGTAGTAGTTAATAGCTTAAATCATCTTCTAAAAATAGGAGACATGGAGAGCCAGAGATAGCTGGGACTGACCAAGATGAGATGGATATATTTATCTATAATTTTTATAAGTAAAATACAAATGAAAACAAACATTCCTTGTCTATCCAATAAACTTTTATTGTTTCCAAATGACTGCAGTAAAGATTGGATTTTTTATACCTGATAGAAGGCATGAAATTTACACCTTGTTTTAAGGGATCTTCTAAAATGTCATGCTATATAAAATGTGCATTTGTACATAAAATATTCATTAGATTGTTTTCATTGGGCATAAATAGGGTTATTACAGGCAGTAGCTACAACTTAGATATACTTTATGCCCTTGGTAGTAAAAGCAAAAATTATATCTACACTAAATGCTGTAGCAGGAAAGCTCAGGGAGTTGAATAAGATATTTGAACATTTTGTGATAGATGTTTGGGGCATGCACTGGGCTGTGAAGGCCAGCAACATTGCAGAACAGTTGTTGTTGTAAGAATAATTATGTGAGCTGAGAATCTAAATGAGAATTGCTATGAGGCAATGACTGTAGAGAATAGCAAAGTAAAAAATTCAGCAGGTGAATTAAATATAATGCCAGTCCTAGACAGTACAGTATGCTTTGATTTCTTCTCACTTAATAGGAAACAAGAAGAACAGCAGAGAGAAGGTAGTCTTTCCAGGATGGTGATGGCAAGGCAGGGGTTTAAGTCACAAGAACAAGGTAATGCAGGAGGGATACAGTATAAGGAACCATTTTACATTGAACTAGAGAAAAAGTTCTCTATAGGTTGTATTTATGCCCTTCAATTTCATATCATGGATTGCAGGGGGTAGTGCAGAGAGAATACTCAACAAGGAAAATAGCTTGTAGTCTTCATTGCACTTCTGAGCCTGTGCTTTGGTAGATGACCCTCTTCTAAGTGAGAGAGTAACAAGGAAAGCACACAGTGAACCTTCCTCCATTCTAGTCTTAAGACTCAAGATTGAATATTTAACGTTGTAGAAAATGAAGGGCATGTCTATTCTATCAGAGGATAACTGCAGATGTGACTGGCTGAGTTATTTAGGTGAATCTACTCCTCCACTGTTTATATAAATCTCCATTTTAAACACTAGATCTTCAACATTTAAGCAATGGTCATTTGACTCTTTAAGATTCTATTCTCTATGCCATATCTAACCACCAACAATTTTCTTCTGTTTCAATGAGGATATATTTTTTTATCATTTTTGAGTGTATGTCAAAGAATATCAAGTAAGGCAAGGGACAAATACTTAGGAATGAAATTGAAAGATGAGCATTCAAGAGATTCAGCCATAGTATAGTCACTAAATGGTGTCTACACATGTGTTTTGATATTTAATGTTATTTGTGGGTTGACAGATGCCCTGGATGAAGGGTTATGGCAAGAAAGTGGGTTTTCTGGAGATTTCCCACTATTTTGCATGGTTCCTAGGTATGTTTTTGAAAGGCATGGACCCCAAATTCTTTGTTCTAGGACTGATTTACACTGCTGATATACTTTTCCTGCCACTGTTATATAGCCTAATGATTTCTGCTTCTCCCTCCACCATAATGTGCAAATTTCCTGCAGATAAAAATATACTTTCATATAAAAATGCTGTTTAGATAAATTAATGATTTCATATAAGTTTATTTGATTCAAATAATTTTAGGAAGAAATTTTAAGTATATGGTTTAAGTTGTTTTACCAGAAGTATATAATAAGTTAGAATCAAGAATCAGATGTGCTCCCTCATTATAATATTTTAAGTAAATGATTCATAATTAGGAATATAATGAAATTTCATAAATTGCACTAAGAAGAGAAAATTGTTTGGAAAGATTTGTGTTCAAGAAAAAATTATTCTTTATAAGGCAGGTGCAAGGATGAGACCATAGGTGTGTATTAAGATAAAACAGGGCCATATTAAATAGTTGTTTTGAGCTCATAATGAGCTTGTAGAATCATATACAATCATACACTGCTTTGAACTTGCTATCAACATCTTTCTTTAAATCCCCATTTGTGTAATATTTTGTCTGTGAGAGAATTTTATACAGGACTTTTGTGTAAGAAAGTATAAAATGATTGAGGTAAAAAAGAAATGTGGCTGTTGTGTCTCTGTTCTATCAATGAAGTATGCATACTTGTAAATATGTAGCATGTACATATGTATATGTGTATATATGTAGATATGTGTATGTCTATATGTCTATATGTGTATTAAAGAGTTAAGTTAAATAGCAAAGAATTAATAAAATTACATTTATTTTCCTAATCACTTAGTGCTATTAGCAGGAGTCCATCAGCTCTGGCTCCCAAACAGTAAGATTGTTAATGGGCAGAGGTCATCAGCCTCCTGATCTGCCTATTTGTGCCCCACCCAATACCTGATTGTCTGAGGTATGAGACTATGAAATGACTGTGAGTCATAATTGACACAAATGGCTTAGGATATTATTTAGAGACCAATATTCACATTGTGTTGAGCTATGGCCTGCATTTGAAGAATTTGCAATAGTTTGTATATACCATGTTTTTCCTATAGTATTAGGATAGGTGGTCTACTTTGCATCCCTCCTAGTCTTGCATAAGAAAAAAATAGTTTACAGTGTAGACAGATCTTGGTCTTCACACGACTTATAGAAAATTAACTGCAGGTGGCCTAAATGAAAAATAGTCTGTGCTTACCATGTCCCTGAATTCTATTCAAGGGAAGTCTTCTTGGCTATAGAATGATATATATATATATCAGCTGAGAAAATTGAGCCTCACAACACTAATTCCGAGCTTTTATTCTAATGCCCTATAAAGTGTGACACCAAAGAGATGATGCATGACAGGAATCAGTACATATCAAGCTGGCCATGAGGGCAGCATATTTTTTCATGTAAGAGTATAATTACTTCTGACATATAGAGAAATTTGTCTTAGTAACCCATCTTTTCAGAAAAGATTGAATCATTTTGTGTCTATATACTCACTTGATGCTATTTTTTCCTGTTTCTCTAACAAAATATCAGAGTGCATATAGTTTTTAAAGAAAAGCTTTTAAATGAAAGTTTTTATTCTGAAATTACACAATCAGATTTTATCATCATCTTTTCTATGTTTAGGATTCTTTTATTATATTATATTTCTATAGATGGAACCATGAGTCTGAGTAACTGTCCATTATAATCCTTTATATTGTTTTACATTTCTGCACATGTGAAAATTTTCATTTATAGACAATATAAACCAGTTCTCCAAACTATATCTACCTACATAGTGCTGAAGTACTTGCTACTGATTGAAATGGAAAATATGGAGCTAATCCTTTCAACTATGTGCCTACTGGTAACCATAAGAGGTTCCAAATGGTAGTCCAAATCCAATGGCCCATTACAGAGACTCTCAAGCTGTGTGCTGAGAACAATCTGAGTGTTTAATGGCTGTTTCACAGAGTTCATTAAAGATCATCAGAAATATCAAATGTGTACATTATAATTCATAAGAATCGCAAAATTACAATTATGAAATAGTGATTTTAAATAATTTTGTACTTGGGACTCTCCAGAACAGGAAGAGTTATATTAAGATAAATTGTTACAGTTTTAGGAAGTTTGAGAATCACTGGTCCAGGTGGCCGGGTGCTGAGGTGACTCTGAGGGGTTAACGCTATGGCAAGGGTGGCAGTGGCAGCGTTCGTGTGTGCTCCGGTCTGAATCACTGAGGGAGGAGGAGGTGGAGGAAGAGGTGGCAGCAGTGGCAGTGGTCGTAGGGGTGGCGGAGTTGGCAGGTATGAATCAGCTGCAGGCAGAGACATGGCCAACATCGCGGTGCAGCGAATCAAGCGGGAGTTCAAGGAGGTGCCGAAGAGAAAGGAGATGAGCAAAAATTAAATTAAAGTAGATCTTGTAGATGAGAATTTTACAGAATTAAGAGGAGAAATATCAGGACGTCCAGACGTATCATATGAAGGTGGAAGATATCATCTAGAGATAAAAATACCAGAAACATATCCTTTTAACCCCTCTAAGGTCCGGTTTATCACGAAAATATGGCACCTTAATATTAGTTCCATCACAGGGGCTATCTGTTTGGATATCCTGAAAGATCAATGGGCAGCAGCAATTACTCTGTGCACGGTATTATTGTCATTGCAAGCACTGTTGGCAGCTGCAGAACCAGATGACCCCCAAGATGCGGTAGTAGAGAATCAGTACAAACAAAATCCTGAAATGTTCAAGCAGACAGCTCGACTTTGGGCACACGTGTATGGTGGAGCACCAGTTTCTAGTCCAGAATACAACAACAACAACAACAACAACAACAACAACAACAAGAAAGAAAGAAAGAAAAAAGAAAGAAAGAAAGAAAGAAAGAAAGAAAGAAAGAAAGAAAGAAAGGAAAGAAAGAAAGAAAAAAGAAAGAAAGAAAGAAAGAAAGAAAGAAAGAAAGAAAGAAAGAAAGAAAGAAAGAAAGAAAGAAAAGAAAAGAAAAGAAAAAAAAGAAAACCTCTGTGCTATGGGTTTTGATAGGAATACAGTAATAGTGGCCATGTCTTCACAATCATGGGATGTAGAGACTGCAACAGAACTGCTTCTGAGTAACTGAGGCACAGGAGCTGCCACCAGCAATGCTTACCTCTTCCTGAGGAGCATCAACACCTGTTATTTTTAGGATTCTGCATAAATTTCTTTTAAACTGTCATTCTTGCCTAATGATGTTATCTAGGCACCATTGGAGACTTCAAAAAATAATTCCCTGCTCTGTAAATAAAGCTAATTAAACATCTGTGTAAATTTTAAAGGGGAAATACTTTAATTTTTTTCTTTAATAGTGTAAAAATTCTCTGAGCTAAGCTAAAACCATGGGAAAACATGCTACTTAGTGTTTAGCAGTGTAGCAGAGTTTGCTTAAGGGTTATGTTGACTAAAATAACACCAGTGTGGGACCTTCACATTGTGGTGTAGCCTTGCAGCTCCCTTAAGTGTAAACATGGATCCTCTGTGCCTGTGAATTTACTTACATGCTTGTACTTGACTTCTTAGAATGGGTAACTGAAAAGACCACCCTTTTAAGCATTAGGATATTCTTGAATTATGAGGTTTATCTTGATTTTAAGTGGTGACCTAATCAGAGCTTTTCATCCCTGTGGACTGATAGGGAGATTCTTACTTTTTCCCTGTCACCATCCAGAGTTGAGATTCTCATGGTCAATTTCTTTTGTGTTTGGTGGGAACATACTGAGGAACAGTGTCTCTTGTTCTGCTTTTATCTCATAGGTTTGGAATGTTTTGATTAAGTTCTTCAGTTAGTAGTAATGTAAAAAAGGACTGCCAATTTTATTTCTCTTACAAAAGGAATAATACAAAATAATTGATGTTGCAGTATTTCTAGCTTTAATAAAAAGACATTGCTTAGTTTTTCAGTGGATTTGACATTTGTTTTTAAAATGATAAAGTCTTTGGAAACTTGAAGGGTGCAGCACCTCTTCCCTAGTGCCCAGCCCAGCCTGACATGGGTGTGACAGTTTGCTTTGTCAGACACTTGAGTTACACTTTTTGCACTCCCCATGTTGATACATGAAAGCCATAGTATCTCACTATACATACCAGATGCACATAGAAACAGAGGTATTTTCCAAATCTAGCTTTCTAACATTATAAGTTTCTGATAATGTGAGAATTGAAACTTTACCTTCTCCTGTACATAGACTTCTATCCTTAGTAACTGTCACATTCTATTCTAAGTTCCAGAGCTTGACAATTTTTACTTTTGCAAACTCAAATACTTAATTTAACTATCTTAATTAAGGTTCAAGTGAATTTATGTTGGCAGTTGTTACATAGGAGATACAATTAAGAATTTTGAGACCAATGCATGAATTACAGAAATGTAATGGAATCAAGCTGAATTAAAGTAAGGTTGTATGTATATTGAAAGTCATATTCTAAATGGTTTGCTTTCTTGAAGTGTTGATTCACCTTATATTCATGACGTGTTGCAAAAATACTTATTGATCCTATTAACTCAGCATAACTTCATTTGACTTAATAATCTTGATACTACAAGCAATAAAAGAACCATTAGTAGAACATTAACAATGTGAAGGTTCTTCCAGCCACTTGTAAGGCTTTCACAGTTAACAGTGACTCAAGGGTTGCTGTTCCTGCACACTAAACTCAAGCTGCTATGTTGTTCTCCATGTTTGCAGATGCACACATTTCTTGTTGCAGCTACATTCTTTTATTGCTGTAGGTTATTTTATAAAGATGCCAAAGGAAACAAGTTTTTCTTTATTTATTTTAAATAGCTAAAACTTTGTACTTTTCTTTATATTCTCAGAGAAGATAAAAATGTGTGAAGTAACGGACAGTTTATCTCCATTGTTGATTAGGACTTTTTAATGGAGGGTGGTTTGGTAACACTAATTAATACAGGTATTAAAAAGCATAAAATACTTTCTTGGAGTTTTCTCTCTGCCTGTATTGTCAGGCTATATTGTCTGCTTACATTTAGATGACAAGAGACAAGCATTACCTACTTTGCCTTGGAGGGCAGCTATGTTCTTTCTACTTTGTTGTTGTTTTTTGTTTGTTTGTTGTGTTTTTGGGTTTTTTTGCATATTGGCTTCAGACTGGCTCCACTAAACATTTATGTGTCCCTCATACCTAGGAAACAAGATATATATATCATGTGGTTTCATAGATTTTACGTGATTATGCCATCATCTCTTGTGATCCTAGCACTTGGGTGTCAGAACCATGAGCTCAAGACTGTCTGGGTTTCATAAGAAAGACTGCTTGGGTTTTTTTCATGTTTATTTAATGTGCTAAAAGCCCTTCTCTGGGGTTTCCTCATATATATATATATATAAAGCTTCCCAACTTGTAGGTTTAGTTCATGAAAAAGTAGCAGCTCAGGTGTTATCTTGGTTTTACATACATTTAGGAAGACAATACTAAAAATTTACCCTGATGAAAATTGTTTTTATAATTCTGCATTTGACAATTTATCATCTGAACAAGTCCTAGAAAGGTTCTATAGTGGTCTAGGTGGGGTGGCTCATTTATTCCCAGGCTCTTGAAAGAGAAAGGCAGGCAGATTCTGGGAGCCACCATGTGGGATGTATCTAGTCTTAACCCCCTGCTCCTGTCATTTTAGTGACATGACCATTTAAATCCCATTTAGAGCAGGAAGTTTCCTTAGCACTCGCTGAGCCTCTGATAGGCTTTTACATAATCCAGCCCTTTTTCTGAGCCTATGCCTGACTTTTAGTATAAAACTTACAGAGCATGTTGGGAACTTTGAATTAAAAAAAAAAAAAAAGTGAATGTTTGGAATTGGGTATTTTGCCTCTGAAAAGTGTAACTAACAAATGAGATTAAAACATTTTTTTGAATTTTTTTATATTTCTGATTGTTGGTGGCATTTAACACTATGCAAAAAACTTAAGTATCTGCAGAAAGGAATTGACAGTAGGTTTTGCTCACTGTAGAACTGTGTTATATATTAGTAACTAAGGTGTTGGACAAGTTTACAGATGTGGAAAGTGGAGCCTGGTTTAAAAGCCTCATACAGCTTTTATAACTGCAGGAGAGGCAGATGTTTTTGTAATCTAGTATAGCAGTAACAGAAATGAAATTTTGGTGTAGTACGGGTTTAAGTTGAATTTGGGAATTGAACAGTGGAGTCAGGTATATTGTACATAGATGGAATCAGTGTTTAGATAGAAAAAAGGAAGGCGTCTGTTAATAGTTAACTTTATTTCATGGACTTTGATAAAAATACTTCTGTATTATCTTTTCTACTTCCAAGGAGTTGTTTCAAATTACATTTTCATCTTTTGGTACCTGTTTTAAGTGTGTCCCCACCAGCCTGTTGGTGTCAGTGATAAATAGCCTTTTCTCAAGCATGACTTCTAGTGTCTACACACTTTGTGACATACTGATACACTCTGTTTGCACTGTTGCAGGACAGAATACAAACCTACAGCATAAGATATGTGGGGGTGTATTGCTGTCTCCCTTACCTATCTTGCTACTGCTTTCTTAGACTGCTAGAAATTTTTGAAGCCTGCAGTCATCACCAGAAGGTGCCATGATTGTGTTGCCTTTGGCTTGGTTATTCCCACCAAGCTGCTATCTGTGATCAGCTGTGGCACAGGTCTGTTTGGTTCTGAGGCAAGTGGATCAAGTCATTGCACTGTGCTTTTATTGATCATGTCTGCTTACTGTCACCTACTTATTGCAGGCATCATAATAAAAGCTAGACAAGGTCATTAGAGAAAAGAAGACCTCGTCTTGCATCCGTTTTATGCTGCAGGATGTACTTGATCTTTGGCAGAGTAGGTGCCATGCCAGGGGATCAGAGTCCTAAGTCAAATTCACAAGCAGGCTGAGATGGAAGAGCACCAAGAACATATCAAAGTGCAGCAGCTCATGGCCAAGGGCAGTGACAAACATCGGGGCGGCCCTTCAGACCTGTCTATCAACCGTGGCCTTCCACTTGTGGATGATGGTGGCTGGAATACAGTCCCCATCAGCAAAGGCAGTTGCCCCATTGATACCTCATGGCTCACCAAGACCATAAGACCTGGTTCCATTGATTCTAACAGCCAGCTCTTTGCACCTAGAAGACGACTGAGTTGGGGCATGAGCAGCAATGGGGGCTCAGGAGCCAAGCCCTCAGACACAGAGTCGGAAGCTATCCATCCAGCTATCTTGAATTGCTTCTCTGCTCTCCAACAAACACTACCCACAGAAAACACAAATAACAGATGTGTTGTACAGAGGAGTATCTTAAGCCGGGAACGAGGTGAGAAAGCTGGGGACAGGGAGACTGACTAGAGCGGAGTGAGCAGTAGGTGACCATGGGGACTGACTTGTTCGTGCCAGAACACCTGCCACCAAGTGAAGTTTTAGCAAAGAAGTGGAGGAGCGAAGAGAGCAGCCATCCCAGCCTGAGGGACTCTGCAAGGCAGCTAGATTCACAGAGGATTGTGGTCGGGATCCTGTGAGGCGGGAAGCCACTCCAAAGGCTGCGCTCTCTGTGGATGAGGTGGAGAAGAAATCTAAGGCCATCACTGAGGAATATCTCCATCTCAATGACATGAAGGAGGCAGTACAGTGTGTCCAGGAGCTGGCTTCACCCTCCTTGCTCTTCATCTTTTTATGGCTTGGCATTGAGTCCATGCTAGAGCGTAGTACCATTGCTTGTGAGCATATGGGGCGACTGCTACACCAGCTGCTTTGTGAGGAATATCTCTCTACTGCCCAGTACTATCAAGGGTTGTATGAAACACTAGAATTGGCTGAGGACATAGAAATTGATATCCCTCATGTATGGCTTTACCTGGCAGAACTGATAATATGTATTCTCCAGGAAGATGTAGTGCCCATGGGAGAGCTTTTCAGAGAAATTAAGAAGCTTCTGAGACCCATGGACAAAGCTACTTCTTTGTTCCTGGAGATCCTGGGTCTCTTATGGAAGAGCACGGGTCTCAAAAATGTGAGGATGCTGTGGGGAGAGGCTGGCATGAGCTGGAGGGATTTTTGTAGCAGAAGGTCAAGACGTCGGCTCATTTTTGGCTGAAAAAGTGGAATATACCTTGGGTGAAGAATCGGAAGCTCCTGGCCATATATATATATATATTCATATATGTAGGAATACCTGCTGGAGCAAGCATGGTAAATATATCAAGGACAGTACTCTTATAATATATTGGTTTTTTTCTCCCTTAGAAGCAGAAAACATCAACTATCAAAAACTCATCAGCTAGTAGAACATGAGCTCTTTCCACTTTATGTTTCATTGCTGATGGGGCTAATCTCTTGCATATCTTATGCTGCACAGCTGCTGTTATATCATGAAAGCAGAAGTCTTGTTATGTCCAGATAGTGTATTGCTCTGGTTCTTCATCATCTTTGACTCTTATAGTCCACAATTTTTGTGATATATAGAAATTCTATTTGAATGTTTTAAAATTTAATTTTTTTTAGTCTATCACTAATATCACCTTTACCAGAGAAGACATGCATTATTTACTGTGGCTTAGGTCTCTCATAACAACAGAGGGTATCAGTCTCTGTTCTGTGCTTTCTGCAGTTCTTCACCACTGGAAAAAATAGGAATAGAAAAAAATAACTCTCCTACTTCTTTCTTTAAAAGGTGCCACAAGGGCTTTTCTTCCTACTATTCATTAGCCTAAGAGATCTGTCAATGATAAAAAACAGATACTGGAAAGACAACCACTTCCTATGAAAATCGTAGGGTGCAAAAACTCATATAAGTTGAACAAATTATCTATTTGTATAGATTTTTTTTAACATGTATTGCCTCTAAGTTAATACAAGGTTCTATTTAAGTTTAAAGTCATGACAGTTGTCTATACTGAAGACTGAATCATCAACTGCAGATAGTCCCACAAGAAATCAGATTTCTTTCTTAAAATCAGATGGCAAGTCACTCCATGAGTAAGCATATCCTCTCTGACTGTGGCCAAACAAGTCACCCAGTTAAGGTAACAGGATCCACAGATAGGCATCAGAGTCAGGGGCATGGGAAGGAGAAGGGGACATCCTGAAAAGGTTCATGTTTATGTCTTCAAAGACGCCATTTTCATCTAAATTACATTAACATATGCCAGGGAATATGACTTTGTTGCTAAAGCTTCATATTCAGGGTAATTGATATTTAAAGCCATCTTTCCGTTTCCAAATTTTCTTTCTTGTCTCAACATTATAATAATTCACTTCCTATGTGCCATAGCCAATAACATCAGACCCAGAAGGATCATGTAGAATGGTTAAGGATTTGTTTAAAGATTTGTTTTGTCAGCATTTGACAGCAGAGGAAAGAACACAGCCTAAGAAAGAATAACAGAGCCAAAATACCTGTAGAAAAATATAGTCAAAAGAGAGGCATAGCCTCATCTCTGGATCTTTTTTGAACCATATATTCATATATTCAAGCCTCAAAAGAGTTATGATTATGAAGCAGGATAAAAAAAAATGAATGCTGTGAAAGTTTAACCAGAAGTCCAACAGTTAGATCATGGATGGAACATAGTTTTATTTGCTCTAAGACAATGAAGTGTGCTAGAAAATGTGTTTCCAGAGGATTGTGATAAAGGGCTAATTTGAGTGGTGAGAGATTCAACAAGTTCTATCCATTTTATCATGTCTGTATTTATTAACAACTGTAGGATGTCCTTAGAGTGCAGCTTCATGAACACAGTGAAGGTAGAGGTAGCTACCTGAAAGAACCTAGGCACTGTGTCAGTGCATTCATAAAGCTGATGTGTTGTAGGTAAGGTCAAACAATTCCATTAGTAAGACACGAGATAGTCTTCTATGTTGAATTTCTCAGGTGTGGGACAAGTGTAGCACAGATACTGTAGTCATTAGCAGCATTCCTGACAAGGAACCTGGGTAGCAATGAATTCACTTCTGCATCTATGTATAGAAAAATCTAGCTCATATAATTCCAAGGGTGTGAAGGTCTGTGCCACACTTTGATGAAAGTATAAAATAAATTAGCATTTTGATTGACTATGTTTGTTGGCATGATTTTATTGTTTAATCAAAGCCTATGTATATGATCCCATTACATTAAATATATTCATATTAATAGATATTATTGGTGATATATATATATATGTATATATATATATATATACATATATATATATATATATATATATATATATATATATATATATATATATATATATATATATATATCCTTGAATGGAAACACTATGACTACATACTTAAGAGTCACTCTGGTCTTTAATTTTTCAGATCAATCAGTTTCTTAACCTATTTACCATCCTCTTGTTTTTGACACCTCTCCTGTGTCCACCATCATCATCTTCAGGCCATGGATGGGTGTGAGTTTACCCTGGAAAATCTGTATTTCCAATAAAATGCTTCTCTGCATGTGTAAAACTTTCCCATTCAATCTTTTACAGAAACTCATACTAAGTCAGAGCACTACTATAAGTATAACTTCCCATGTATACCTTCTACTTTGACTTCTGTCTAGAAAATTGTCCAATTTATCCAAATTTTCCAGTTTTGTTGAGTATAGGCTTTTTTAGTAGAATCTGATAATTTGGGGGGGGGGTTCCTCAGTTTCTGTGGTTATGTCTCTCTTTTCAGTTTTGATTTTATGAATTTATATACTGTCTCTGTACCCTCCAGTTAGTCTGGCTAAGGGTTTATCTATCTTCTTGATTTTCTGAAAGAATCAGCTCCTGGTTTTGTTGATTCTTTGTATAGTTCTTTTTGTTTCTACTTGGATGATAAGTAGCCATAGCAATTAGACAACAAAAGGAGGTCAAAGGAATACAAATTGGAAAGGAAGAAGTCAAAATATCACTATTTGCATATAATATAATAGTATACTCAAGTGACCACAAAACTTCCACCAGAGAACTCCTAAATCTGAAAAACAACTTCATCACAGTGGCTGGATATAGAATTAATTCAAACAAATTCTTTTCAAAGTGTGCTTCTACTCAGAGGTAAAACAGGCTAAGAAAGAAATTAGGTAAATGATTGCCTTCACAATAGACTCAAATACTATAAAATACCTTTGTGTGAATCTAACCAAGTGAGTGACAGATCTATATGACAAGAATCTCAAGTCTCTGAAGAAATTGAAGATCTCAAAAGATGAAAAAATCTCCCATGCCCATGGGTTGGCAGGATTAATACAATGAAAATGGCCATCTTGCTGAAAGTAGTATACAGATTCAATGAAATCCCTATCAAAATTCCAATACAATTCTTCATAGAGTTAGAAAGAAAAATTTGCAAATTCATTTGAAATAACAAAAAACACAGAATAGTGAAAACTATTCTCAACAAGAAGAGAACTTCTGGGGAATCACTATCCCTGACCTCAAGCTGTACTACAGATCAATAGTGATTAAAAACTCTTTGGTATTTGTGCAGAAACAGGCAAGAAAATTAATGCAATAGAATTGAATCCCATAAATTAACCCACATAACTAGGATCACTTGATATTTGACAAAGTAGCTAAAAACATCTAGTGAAAATAAGACAGCATTTTCAAAAACTGGTGCTAGATCACATGGAAGTCAGAATGTAGAAGAATGCAAATCCATCTGTTCTTATCTCCTTGGACATAGTGAAAGTCTCTACATAAAACCAGACATGCTGAAACTAGTAGAAGAGAAAATGAGGAATAGCCTCAAATGCATGGCACAGGGGGAAATTTCCAGAACATAAACACCAATATCTTGCTCTAAGATCAGGAATTGACAAATGGGACCTCATAAAATTGCAAAGCTTCTTTAAGGCAAAGGACACTGCAGTAGGACAAAATGGCAGCTAACAGATTGGGAAAGATTTTTACCAATCCTCCATCAGATCATTGGCTAATGTCAAATATATACAAAAAAGCTCAAGAAATTAGACTCCAGACAATCAAATAACCATATTAAAATGGGGTAGAGAGCTAAATGAAGAATTTGCAACTGAGGAAAGTGGAATGTTTGAGAAGCATCTAAAGAAATGTTCAACATCCTTAGTCATCAGGAAAATGCAAGTCAAAACAACCCTGAGATTCTGAAACCTCACATTACTTAGAATGACTAAAATAAAAAACTCAGGTGACCACAGATGTTGGCAAAGAGGTGGAGAAAGAGGAGCACTCCTCCATTCTTGGTTGGATTACAAGCTGGTACAACCACTCTGGAAATCATTATGGCATTTTCTCAGAAAATTACACAGAGTATTACCTGAGGACCCAACTATACAACTCCTGGGCATATAGCCAAAAGATGCTCCAACATATAACAAGGACAAATGCTCCACTATGTTCATAGCAGCCTTATTTATAATAGCCAGAAGTTGGAAACAACCCAAATATCTCTCAGCAGAACAGATAGACAATGTGGTACATTTACACCCTGGAGCACTATTCAGCCATTAAAACAATGAATTCATGAAATTGTTGGGCAAATGGATGGAACTAGAAAATATCATCTTGCATGAGATAACCCAGTCACAAAAGAACACACATGGCATGTGCTCATTGATAATTGGATATTGGCCAAAAAGCTCACAATACCGAAGATACAATTCACAGACCACATAAAGCTCCTAAAAAAGGAGGACCAAAGTGTGTGTTCTTTCATCCTTCTTAGAAAAAGTAACAAAATACTGAAGGGAGGAAAGATGGAGACAAAGTGTGGAACAGAGACTGAAGGAGGGGCTGTGTAGAGGCAGCCCTAATTGGAGTCTATCTCATGTGCAGTCACCAAATGAAGACAATGTTGTAAATACCTGGAAGTGCATGCTGACAGGAGCCTGATATAGCTGTCTCCTGAGAGGCTCTGCCAGAGCCTGTCATGTACAGAGGTGGATGATCACAGCTAACCATTCCACTGATCATGGAGTCCCCAGTGGAGGAATTAGAGAGAGGACTGAAAAGCTGAAGGGATTTTTGGGTCCATGGGGAGAGCAATAATATCAAACATCCAGAGCTCCCAGGGTCTAAACTACCAGCCTGGGAACACACATGCAGGGACCCATGGTTCCAGCTGTACATGTAGGTGAGAATGGTCATGTCAGGCATTGGTAGAAGAGGAGACCCTTGGTCCAGGGAAGGCTGGATGCCCATGTGTCGGGGAATTCAAGGGTGGAGAGGCAGGAGTGAGTGGATGGGTGTGTGGGTGCACACCCTCATAGAAGCAGGAAGAGTGGGGATGAGATAGGAGTTTCTGGGGGGGAAGGGGAAAAGGAATAACATCTGAACTGTAAATAAATAAAATATTCAAACAAAATAAACAAAAAAAACAGACATTGAAGGAATAAAAAATTAAAAATAAAACGAAACAAACAAACAAAAAAAGAAAGGACAATGGAGTTCTATGTACCACCTAGAACAGTACAATATATGAAACATCCGCAAATGAGAAAACTATCCCATGGAAATTCTACAGAGAACATGATAGATATCAAAATAAGGTGTAACTCATAAACTTTTCCTGTTGTTTATTGTTCAAAGAGAAGCACATTTCCTACCAATAAATATGTACTAGGTCTCAATTGGAGACCTAAAAGAAACACAGGTCTGTAATAAGCTACTGACTTGATGAGTCCTGCAGCTGTGCCTACACTTAGCTGATTTGCATGTACACAAAGCATAGCCCACAGACATGAGGATTTCTTCATAGTCAGGTCACACCCTGTGCTGGAGTCAGCCTCACACTGATCACAGACATGAGTGTGCCCACTCAGCTCCTGGCGTTGCTGTTGCTGTGGCTTACAGGTAAGAAAGATAGCACTGGAAATTTATTCAGCTTTCTCTAGTCAGTGGTGCTTGGTCTCAGTGAAAATCCTCTTGCAACAAAATTAATTGATGTAGGGATTTGCTTTCAATTTTCCATTATTAGATGCCAGATGTGACATCCAGATGACTCAGTCTCCAGCCTCCATGTCTGTATCTGTGGGAGAAAGTGTTACCATCACATGTCAAGCAAGTGAGAACATTTACAGTTATTTAGCATGGTATCAGCAGAAACCAGGGAAATCTCCTCAGCTCCTGATCTATTATGCAAACAGCTTGCAAGATGGGGTCCCATCAAGGTTCAGTGGCAGTGGATCTGGCACACAGTATTCTCTCAAGATCAACAGCCTGCAGTCTGAAGATGTTGCAAGTTATTACTGTCAACATTATTATGGTACTCCTCCCACAGTGATTCAAGCCATGACATAAACCACCCAGGGAAGCAGAAGTGAGAGCACAGAGTGCCCCAACTGCTCCTTATGATGTCTCCAGTTCCTCATCTACTGAGTGTTTCTCTTTGCCAGGGATTAAAGATCAATGTGATGTTTTTATATAGCAGTCAGAGAAAATTTTCATTGTCCTAATTTCCTATTCCTTTCTTTAGGTCTTGTATAAAATCAAGGGAATTGTTTATATGACCCATTTAATAAAAAGGAAAAAAAAACAACTAAAAATACCTTTTTATGTGTAACAGTATATTGTAAATAGCTGGCATTCATTCAACAGGGTTGTCAACACAAACAGCCCCACACAGCTGGAATTATTTTTGCAAGAAAAAGATTATCTATTTATAGGATTTATATACTGAGGAAGAAGTCTAGGGAAATAGTTTATTTATTATGCACATTTGCTGTTCTTCCGGAGAATCTTGATTTGAGTCGCAACATATGAAGAATTCTTTATATTCATCAAAGAAAACATCCACAAGGAGAAAGCATCAATTCTAAAATCTATGCCCCAAATGCAAGGGCACCCTCATTCATAAAAGAAACTTTAATAAAGCTCAAAACACACATTGAACCCCACACAATATTCTGGGAGACTTCAACATATCACTCTCACTAATGGACAGGTCATTAAAATAGAAACTAAACACTGACACAGTGAAACTAATAAAGGTTGTGAACCAAATGCCTTGAACAAATATATCCAAGCTTTAGCTAGAACAATAAGACAACAAAAGGAGAGGACAGGAATATATATTAGCAAAGAAGAAGTCAAGGTGTCACTGTTTGCAGATGATAGGATAGTATACATAAGCAACTCTAAAAATCTGATGCAAGGATTTCTATAGCTGAAAAACAACTTCAGCAAAGTGGCCAAATATGAAATTTACTGAAATAAATCAGTAACCTTCCTTTATACAAATGATAAAATGGAAGAGGAAGAAAATAGGAAAAAGCACTGTACATAATACACACAAATAATATAAAATTCCTTGGAGAAAATATAACTAAACTCTATCCCTCACCTAAAACTATACTACAGAGCAACAGTATTAAAAACTGCACAGTACTGGTACAAAGACACACAAGTTGGTTGATCAATGGAATAGAAGTGAAGACTCAGAAAAAAAGCTCTGCATTTATGGACACTTGATCTTTGACTAAGAAGCCAAAAATATAAAATGAAAAAAAGAAAGCATCTTCAATAAATGATGGTGATCTAACTGCCTGTCAGTATGTAGAAAAATGAAAATAGATCCATATTTGTCACCTTGTACAAAGCTCAAGACCAAGTGAATCAAGAACATCAACATAAAATCAGATACACTGAATCTAACAGAAGAAACAGTGGGAAAGATCGTCAAACTCACTGACAGGAAAAAGTTTTCTAAACAGAACTCCAAAGGCTCAGGCTCTTAGAACAAGAATTGATAAATGGGACTTCATGAAACTGGAAAGCTTCTGTGAGGCAACCCAATTTAAAAATGAAATAAAAAACTGAATTTACAACAGAGGAATCTGGAAAATGCAGATCAAAATGACCCAGAGATACCACCTCACACCAATCAGAGTGGTTAATATCAAAAACTTGGGTGATAGCACATGTTGTCAAGGAGGTGGAAAAAGAGGAACATTTTTCCATTGCTAGTGCTACTGCAAACTGGTACAACCACTCTGGAAATCAATCTGGAGATTGCTCAGAAAAGTAGAAATAGATCTACCTGATGACCCAGCTATACCATTTTTGAACATATACACAAAAGATGCCCCACCATGCCACAGGGGCATGTGTTCCACTATAGTCATAGAGGCCTTAATGAGGACATCATGGGTTTTCCAGGCAAATAAATGGAACTAGAATATATCATCCTGAGTGTGATAACTCAGACACAAAAAATATGCATGATATATACTCACTAATAAGTGAATATTAGCCAAAATTACAGAATAGTCAGGATAAAATTCATAGACCTCAAGAAGGTTAACAAGCAGAAGGGCTCAAGTGAGGATGCCTCAATCCCACTTGGAAGGGAGAAGAAAGCAATCATATTTGTCAGAAGGAGGGAGAGACCTAGATAGGAGAGGGGACAGGCCAATGAAAGGGGGAACATGATCAGATATTGGGGGAAAAACAAGTCTGAAGCCTTGAGGGCCAACAGAAAGTATGGAAACAGGCAACTTCAGGTGGTAGGAAATGGGGAAACCCTCTAGAATGTAACAGAGATGTAAGAGGTGAGGACTCAGAGCAAGGGACCTTAGATGGAATGCCCAACAGTGGGAAGAGGAAACTTGTAGAATCTACCTCCAATAGAAAGTTAGGGCATCAGTTGGAGAGATGGGGTTGCCATCCCACAGTAAAAAACTCTGACCCAGAGTTGTTTCCATCTAAAAGAACTGCAGGGACAAAAATGGAGAAGAGACTGAGGGAAAGAAGGTCCAGTGACCAGCTCGAATTGGGATCAAGCTCAAGGAGAGGCTCCAAGGCCTGACACTTACTGATGCTATGGTGTACTTGGAGACAGAAGCCAATCATGCTGCCTTGTGAGTCAAGCAAGTCTGATTCAGATACACCTAACCAATAAAAATAAGCCAGGAAAACCTTTGCTTGAATTAGGGAAAGGCTAGAAGATGCTGAGAAGGAAGGCACCCCATAGAAAGACCAGGAGAAACAACTAAGGTGGACTCCCAAGATCTCTTAGACACTGAGCCACCAACCAGGCAGCATACACTAGCTGATATGAGGCCCCTGACACATATACAGCAGAGGACTCCCTGTTCTGGCCTCAGAGAAAGAAGATGAACCTAACCCTTGAGTGACTTGAGGACCCAGGGAGTGCAGAGGCCTGGTGAGGACATCCTCTTGGAGACTGGAGAGGAGGAATAGGATACGGAACTGTCTGTGGACAGACTGGAAGGAAGATAAAGACTAGAATGTAAACAAAATTAAAGTTAATTTAAAATTTATTTCATTTCTGTATTAATATCAGTGAAGAATGTGCCATGGTCCACATGTTAAAGCCAAAACTTACCATGTAGGAAATTAGTTCTCTCTTACCCTGTCAGTTTTAGGGATTGAAACAAAGTCCTCAGGATCAACAAATGCTTGTATAGTCTAAGGTATCACGATGGACCATATTGCAACATCTTTATTTTATTTTTTTAGAAATTAAATATTTTATTGATTCCCATGCTAAATGTTGCGCAATCCCAGTTCCCCTCCCAGAGTTCCCAACTCCATCCTCCTCCTCTTTGACTCTGAGAGAGTGCCACCTGTCAGGCACCTCTTCCTGGTGCATCAAGTCTCTACAGAATTAGGCACATCCTCTTACACTGAGGCAAAACAAAGAAGTCTTCTGCTACATATGTGTAGTGGTTCTTGGAAAAGCCTTTGTATGCTCTTTGGTTAGTAGCTTAGTCTATGGGAGTGAGCAGGGGTCCAGGTTAGTTGATACTGTTGGTCTTCCTATGGGGTTTTCATCCTCTTCAGTTGCTACAATCTATCCACTAATTCACCCATAGGGATCCTGGCATCAATTTAATGCTTAGCTGTGAGTATCTGCATCTGTCTCAATGAGTTGCTGGTAGAGTTTCTCAGAGAACAGCTATGCTAGGCTCCTGTCTGCAATCCCAACATAGCATTAGTAATAATGTCCCTGTTTACCCTACCCATGGGATGGATGCCAAGTTTGGCTGGCACTAGTTGGAGATTACTTCTGCATCTGCTTAATTTTTATCTCTGCATTTCTTTTTAGGCAGGAACAATTTTGGGACAAATACTTTGAAGGTGTGTTACTGTCCACATTAGTACACTACGACCCCTGTGTATCAACTGGAGATGGACTGTTAGGTTTTTGTGTTCCTACTGTTGAACATTTCAACAAAGATCACCCACATTGACTCCTCTCATATCCTAGTTCTCTGGGAGTTTCTTGAGGTTCTGTCCTCACCACACTCTACACACACACTGCCAGCAGCTCCATAATTCCATTCATTTTCCTGGCTTTCTGAGTTCTCTCCTGTCTCTCCACATACTTGATCCTGACCACATTTCCCTTCCCCCACCCTCTCCCACTCAGGTTACATCCTCCCTTTGTCTTCTATGAATATTTTGACACCTCCCCTTATAAGTGGGATTGAAGCATCTGCACTTAGAGATAACTTCTTGTTAAACTTTGTACAGTTTGTGGGTTATATCATGGGTATTCTATACCTTTTCACTAATATCCATTTATCAGTGAATACATACCAGGCATGCTCTTTTGGGTTTGGGTTACCTCACTCAGCACTATTATTTATATTTCCATCCATTTGCTGGCTATTTTCATGATGTCCTCCTTTTTAATATTTGAATAGTATAACATCATGTAAATGAACCACATTTTCTGTATCCATTCTTTGGTTGAGGGACATGTGGGTTACTTCCAGTTTCTGGCTATTACAAATAAAGGTGCTATGACTATAGTGGAACATGTGTCCTTGTGTTATGATGGAGCACCTTTTGGGTATATGCCCAGGAGAAGTGGGTCTTTAGGTAGAACTATTTCCAATATTCTGAGGAACTGCCAGATTTATTTCCAGAGTGGTTGTGCCAGTTTGCAATCCCACCAGCAATTCCTCTTTCTCTACATACTTGCCAGCATCTGATGTCACTTGAGTTTTTGATCTTAGACATTCTAATTTGTGTAAGATAGAATCTCAGGGTCATTTTGATTTGCATTTCCTTGATGACTAAGAATGTTGAATATTTTTTGAACTGTTTCTTTACCATTTGAAATTACTCTGTTGAAAATTCTGTTTAGCTCTGTACCCCATTTTTAACTGAGTTATTTGTTTTTTTTTTCTTGGAATTTAACTTCTAGAATTCTTTATATATTTTAAACATTAACACTCTATCTGATGTAGAGTTAATGAAGATCTTTTCCCAATATATAGTTTGTTGGTTTGTCCTATTGACAATGTCCTTTACCTTATAGAAGCCTTTCAGTTTCAAGAGGTCACATTCTTCAATTGTTGATCTTAGAGCCAAAGTCATTGGTGTTCTGTTCCAGAAAATTTTCCTTGTGCCAAGGAGTTGGAAGTTATTTCTCACTTCATCTTCCACTAGTTTCAGTGTGCTGATTTTATGTGGAGGTCATTGATATACTTAGACTTGAGTTTTATTCGGGGTGATAATTATGGATCAATTTGCATTCTTATACAGGCACTCTGCCAATTTATACCAACATCATTTGTTTAAGATGCTTTCTTTTTTCCACTGTATGATTTTGGCTTTTTTTTTTCAAAATTTAAATGTCCATAGGTATGTGAGTTTATTTCTGTGTTTTCAATTCTATTCCATTGATCAACACATCTGTCTCTGTACCAATACAATGCGGTTTTTAACACTCTTGCTCTGAAGTGCAGCTTGAAATCAGGGATGGTGATTCTCACAGAAGTTCTTTTATTGTTCTGAAACATTTTGATTCTCCAGGGTTTTTTGTTTTTCCATATAAAGTTGTATTGCTCTTTCCATGTCTGTGAAGAGTTGTGTTGGTGTTTGATGGGAATTCCATTGGATCTGTAGATTCATTTTGGTTAAAGGACATATTCCCTATGTTAATCCTACTAATCCATGACCATAGGAGAGCTTTCCATCTGAGGTCTTCTATTTCTTTCTTCAGGGACCTGAAGTTTTTGTCACACATGTCTTTCACTTACTTGGTTAGAGTTAGACCAAGGTATTTTATATTATTTGTGGTGATTGTAAAATGTTTTGTTTCCCTAATTTATCTCTCAGCCCAATAATCATTTGTATGAAGAAAGGTTACTGAGTTTTATGAGTTTATTTTATTTTTGTCCACTTTGCTGAGGTTGTTTTTCTGCTTCCGTAATTTGCTGGTAGAATTTCTGGGGATGCTTTTGTATACTATCATATTAGCCATGAATACCTTGACTTTTTCCTTTTTAATTCATATCCCCTTGATCTCTATTTGTGGTCTTATTGTTCTAGCTAGAACTTCATGTAATATGTTGAACATCTAGGGTGACTGTGGGCAGCCTTATCTCATCCCTGAATTTCATGAGATTACTTAAATTTTTTTTATCCATTTAATTGATGCTGTCCATTGGTTTGATGGATATTGCTTTTATTTAGGGATTTGCCTTGCATTCCTGACCAATCCAAGATTTTTAACACAAAAGGGTGCTGAGTTTTGTCACAGACTTTTTTCTACATCTATTGAGATGGTCATATGGTTTTATGGAGTTTGTTTATATAGTGGATTATGTTGATGAATTTTTATATATTGAACCATTTCTGTGTCTCTAGGATAAAATCTATTTGATCATGTTGAGTGATGTTTTTGATGTGTTCCTGGATTCAGTTTGAGAGAATTTTAGTATTCTGCTTTGATGTTGATGAGCCAATTTGGAGAACAAAGTTTTCTTTCTTTGTTGGGTATTTGTGTGGTTTAGGTATCAGCATAACTGTGGTTTTGTAGAAGAATTAGATATCATTTCTTCTGCTTCTATTTCATGGAATAGTTTCAGAAGCATTTTTATTTACTTTTCTTTGAAGGTATGGTAGAATTCATCTCTAAAACCTTCTGGCCCTGGGCTGTCTTATGATAGAAGGTTTTTAATGACTACTTTTATTTCCTTAGGGATTATAGAATGGCTTTATATAATTCAGCTGATCTTGACTTACCTTAGGTACACAGAATCTGTCTAGAAAATCATCCATTTCCTCTTGATTTTCCAGTTTTGTGAACTATAGGCTTTTCTAGTAAGATATGATGATTTTTTTAAAAAATTTGCTCAGTTTTTGTTATCATGTCTGTTGTGTTATAAATAGATAATGAGAGAAGAAATATGTTTTGGTTGAGGCACTGTAAAAATGGGGAAAGGGGGTACCTCAATGGGCCCATGTTGAGACATCCCTCCCCACTGTGGGACCAGCCACATGATGGTATAGTATAGAATAGAGTTTATTCAGGGCATGTGAAAGGGATTTGAGAGAGTATTTGAGAGAGTAGTAGAGGCAGAGAAAGATGTGTATGTGAGAGAGAGAGAGAGAGAGAGAGAGAGAGAGAGAGAGAGAGAGAGAGAGAAAGAAGGAGGAGGAGAAAGAGGAGGAGGAGAGGAAGAGGAAGGAGAAGGAGGAAAAGAAGAAGGAGGAGAAGGAGAAGGAGGAGAAGGAGAAGGAGAAGGGGAAGGGGAAGGGGAAGGGGAAGGGGAAGGGGAAGGGGAAGGGGAAGGGGAAGGGGAAGGGGAAGGGGAAGGGGAAGGGGAAGGGGAAGGGGAAGGGGAAGGGGAAGAAGAAGAAGAAGAAGAAGAAGAAGAAGAAGAAGAAGAAGAAGAAGAAGAAGAAGAAGAAGAAGAAGAAGAAGAAGAAGAAGAAGAATAGTAGATGAGTAGAGGCTAGCCATGAGCACATGGAGAGAGGGGAAAAAAGTGAGTGGAGAAAGAGGGGGAAGGGGCAAGAAGCCAGAGTGGAAGCAGAAAGGCAAGAAGAAGAGAACAGAGGGGGCAAGCAACCCCTTTTATAGTGAGTCAGGTACACCTGGCTATTGCCAGGTAACTGTGGGGCAGAGCTTAGACAAAATGCTAACAATGTCTCTCTTTTTATATCTGATTTTGTTAATTTGGATACTGTCTCTGTGCCTTTTAGTTAGCTTTGTTAAGTGTTTGTCTTGTTGATTTTCTCAAAGACCAAGTTCTTTGTTTTGTTGATTTTTTTGATTCTTCTTTTTGTTTCTAGTTTGGTGATTTCAGCCCCAGAGTTTGACAATTTTCTTCTGTCCACTCCTCTTGAATGTGTTTGCTTCTTTATGTTGTAGCACTGTCAGATGTACTGATAAGTTGCTAGTATAGGATCTCTCCAATTTCATTATGAAGAAACTTAGTGTTATGAATTTTTCTCTTAATACCACCCTCATTTTTTTCCTACAGGTTTAGGCATGCTGTTTCTTCATTTCAGTTGAATTGCAGAAAGTCTTTAATTTATTTCTTCCTTGACCACATTATTATTGATTAGTGAGTTGCTCAGTTTCTGAGTATATGCACTTTCTGATTTTGTTATTTCAAAAGTTTAGCCTTAGTTCATGGAGATCTGGAGGAGGGCAAGAAATTATTTCAATCTTTTTTCATCTGCTCAGACTTGCATTGTGTCTGATTATATAGTCAATTTTGGAAAAAGTTCAATGAGGTGCTGAGAAGTTATATTCTTTTGTTTTGGGGTGAACTGTTCTGTAGATATCTTTTAAATCCATTTGGCTCATAATTTCTTTTTAGCTTCTACGTGCCTCTGTTTAGTTTCTGTTTTAATGATCTGTTCATTGGTGAGAGTGGGCTGCTGAGGTCTCTCATATTATTGTGTGAGGTCTGTGTGTATTTTGAGCTTTAGTAAAGTTTTTTTTTAATAATGTGGATACCCTTGAATTTAGGGCATAGACATCAGAATTGACACTTCACTTTGCTATAATTTCCTTTGATGAATATGCAGTGTCCTTCCCCATCTCTTTTGATTAAATTTTATATACAGAGGGCAAAGTCTGATGTAGAAATCAGCTCTTAGATATCCCATTGCTTTGAATCCTAGGTACAAAAGAGAGAGTCGGAAAGATGTTAAGCTACTGTAGTCAGTGTTGCCTGAGTTTTATGTGGATCTTCAAGTGACATGAGTTAAAATATATATCCATGTTTTCAAAGGCATGTATTTGGTTTCATACATTAGGAAAAGGGACTTATGTAAATATTTTATATTCCAAAGCAGATCTGGCATCTAAGTTCTCCTATCATTCCTCAGTCCCTAACTTGCCTAATACTCTGACCTCAATCCTGAACTTCTCAGCCCTGGACCTGTGGTTCCCTGACCCCAGGGGCTCCTTTCTATATAATCTAGGTGTTGTGGTCTTTCTTGTCTCTCATTCTCTTTCTTGTTTCTCCTTCTCTCTCTCTTTTTCTTCTTCATTCTCTATATCAGAGTCAGCATCAATTGATTTTGTAAAAATAAATTATATTAAAAGAAAAAATAGTATGAACCTATTTGTCAGTCATTCAGCATCCTGGTAGCTAATACATTTTGTTTTAGTAATTAACTCCTCATTTAGAAGACCAGTTTGGGTTATTTTTTAAATACAAGAAGTCCACAAAACTGTACATTATGCTAAAAAAATTATATTGCTCTGTAGGGATGTTATTGCCTTGCTGTACAGAGATAAAAGTCTCACTTTCCATGATCACACACCTTAGCTCATCTCAAAATGATGAATCCTATCCAGTCCTTGTTTCTATTATTCTTTTAGATTCTGGGTAAGTAGAGAATGAGATACAGGAGGAGAATAGAGATGTATAGTGAGTTCTGATTGCCAATGTGAGTTGTCCACATATGAAAGGCAGGTCTTGTTTTCTAAGATGGAAATATGAGGTTCAGTTACATGGTAATGAGATATTCCAGATGAGATAGAAGCTGTGCTAAATGAAAATTCTAATGTAGAGGGGAAGGGGTGATATATGACCTTTAGGAAACTTTCACATAATTATTTTGTGGAAAAGTATTTCATATATATTTCAGAAAGCACAAAACATACCAAGATCTGCCCTGTGATGTATAACAAAATACTTCACAAGGCTTGTTTGGGAAGTATGCTCATGACTTTCAACTATTATAATTTCAGGAACCAGTGAGACTGTTGTGGATGAAACAGTCTTCACTCTCTGTAGAAAGAATATCATGTGTATTGTATGGATGTATCACCTATCAATTAGAAAGCATATGGCATAAGGCTTAGGCAGGAGGTAAAATGTGGGACATGTAGGAGGGGAAAGAATTATGGGAGAGAGGTACAATAAAAGTATCTGTCCAGGGAAGATGTGAGGAAAAGGACACCTGGTACCTTAGTACATATAACCATCCACATGACACAATTTAAATTAAAATAAATCTGTTACAGTAAGCTATGATTCTAGTCAGGGAAGTTTCTAGCAAAAATGCCAAGGTATTTGTAAATGTATATTGACTCTGAGTCTTATTTTTGGGAGCATGGGGCTAGAAGGCAGACCTAGGCATAAGTTTTACAGTTACTCTTGGACAATCAGCCTCCATCTACTGTGAGTTAAGTCAGGCCTCCTTGTAATGGAAAAACTTATTTGAATTGGTTATTATAGTAGTCAGGCCAGTCTCTACAACGTCTAATCAATCAGGTGTCCAAACTAGATCCTGGGAAACCTGACAGGTTTAGTGACAATGGGTCAGGCACAGATTTTACACTCAAAATCAGTAGAGTGGATGCTGAGAATTGGAAAGGTTATTACTGCATGAAATCTACATGTGATCCTCCCACAGTAACACAGACATGAACAAAAATATTCTTGCTTGAGTCAGCATATCTACCAATGTGCCATCTTATCTGAGAGGAGTAGAACATTCTGTGTCTATGTGATAAGGAAGGCCTAAGAACTTGATCAATTGTTTGCAATGAGAGCTCTGACTAGACTCATCTGGCTGGATGAGTGGTTTGACTAGACTTCAAGTTCTGTGAGTTTCTTATTTATCTAGCTGGAACAGCCATGGTATTGCCTACATGTCAGTAGATATTAATCCTGTTGATCTAGTTTATTTTTAAATTTTTAATCATTTGATTATTTAAATACATCTCTTGATCTTTATCTCATTGGTTACTTTTAGAGAAGTATGTGTTTTTAATAAAATTTCTATATGGCTTGTATAATGCTGCCTATCCATATTATCTTTCATCTTCCTAACTAGTCTTATGGTATTATTTGGAATATTTTCAGAAATAATTGTACAGATTTTATTGTTAAAAGGACATGTAACCAGAAAGTAGGTATGTTAATTTGAGACTTAATTTTACTGATTTCTAAAAGTTTCTTATGTCTTTATATTGATATTTCCCAATTTGATACAATAGTTATCTTTATACATTTTTTGATGGATTTTTATAGTGAAAGTTTTACTTGTATAAATCAGATTTGGCTCACATTGTTTACATTTTTGTAGTCTATAAAATTCTTCTCTAAATGTTATCAATATTAACAAAGCCTGTAAGTGTCTCCAGTGGCATTAGCTTTGGTATTTGTGTCTTATCTACTTACTGGGAGGTAAGTATAATAAGTCTGGTTAGCTATCATTCTGTGCAAGTTAGGCTAGTGGCAAAAAATCAGATTGCACAAAACTGTGTGAATAGATTCTTTCATGGTTTCTTCAGTCTATGGAAGACCTGGGTTCTTCAGTGTCTTCAGCTGGGCATGAGATTACATGTGTATATGACTCTTTGTTGAATGAGAGCATAATATGTACTAGTTGTTTTCTGTGAAGAAGTTCAATAGTGAAAATTTGCAGCAGCTCCATACAGTGCCTGTGTGGGAGGTTTTACCAGAAATAAAGAGTTCTGAGTCATGTGTAGGAACTGACACAGTCATCGCTTGTACATTCTTACAGATATAGAAGATTCATTTCCTTGAAATTTGTTTTTAAATAGCAACATCAAGTACATACAGAAGATATTTCATAGCCTTCTTCCAAGACAGTTTAATTTTTCTTTGTGTATACCTTAGTATCATTATAATGTGCCATTTTATGCCCTGTATGTTCTCATATACTCTGGTTGAGCAGCATTATTCTTTGATCTGGTTCTTATTGTGTAAATAAAACCATAAAAAGCACCTATCCTCTGCCGGGAGCCAAGCCCAGGAAATTACCTGCTGTTTTAGAAAGTCTAGTCAGTACAAGGTTAAGAAAGGACATTCACTAATCCCAGCACTTGGGAGGCAGAGGCAGGCGGATTTCTGAGTTCGAGGCCAGCCTGGTCTACAGAGTGAGTTCCAGGACAGCCAGGACTACACAGAGAAACCCTGTCTCGAAAAACAAAAAAAAAACAACAAAAAAAACACAAACAAAAAAAAAAAAAAAAAAAAAAAAAAGAAAGGACATTCACAGGTCTCAGGTCCCAGGAACTTAAAGAATGTCTGGCATTTTTTTGGAACTGGTTATGACAGTGTGATGGTCTAGGGCAATAAAGTTATGACAGTAGGATGTTCTAGGGCAATAAGGATATGACAGTGGACTGGTCTTAGACAGTAAGGATTCCATAGTAGGATAGCCCTAAGCAATGACCCTTGCCCAAACTTCCCGGTTTGCTGTGTCTTTATAACCTGCCCCCAAAATTAAAGTTTCAGAGCTTGATCAGAACCCAGACTTGCTCTCATTCTTTGTGTCTCTTGTCCTTTCATTAATTTGCCCCCTTCCCTAAGGTCTCGTCGAATCCCCACGGGCCGGGGCAGTCCTCATCCATTTTACAAAAGGTTTATAGCCTTTGTAGAGGGTCTCTCTGCTACCATGTCATTGAATCCATCTCTCTACATCTCTCTCTCTCTCTTTTTCTATCTTTTTTCTTTCTGCACTTGCTCCTCTCATTAATTTCCAAAAGAAGTTCTTTCTACTTGAAGTTTGAAATGTGGGTTTTTGTTCATCTGTGATAGTTAATAACTCAAATATGCAGTTATTCAATTAATGCTTTATTAAATGAATGAGAACAATGTCATCCAATACCTATTGAACACCAATGAAAAACAAAGAATAGGAGAGAAGCATAAGTCAGTCAAGTTTTTTTTTGTGAATAATGACAATTATAACTGACAACAGTGCATCTACCTAACAGAAAGAAAAACTGACAGTACATAGAAATAGGATTTCAGGTGCACCACTTGAATTTTTCTGTGGATGAACAGAAAACAGAACTTGTATTTTTTCTTTAATATGTTACCGCAAAGGATTCAATAAGTTTACATAAAGAACACTTATCAACTATATATATTCACTCATATATATATATATATATATATATATATATATATATATATATTCACTCATATATATATGCATTTGCACACAGTTTATCAACAGAAGGATAGAATACGAAGAGAATATTTTAGGCTTACAGTGAGACAATGGTTTCCACACAGTAAAAGAGGTGCCATCATTTTCATCAACTGATCACAAAGGAACAAAATCAAAGTGAACATTACTGATCAAAAAGTATTACCAAATATTTGTAGACTATAATTCCACATGCTAGATTCAGAACATATTTAATTCATATTAGCAAAAGGTAATTTGTACAAATGTTAATTATGTTATGCCACAAGATAGAAATAAACTAAAAATACAATTGTATTTATATGATCTGTATTTACTTAAAAATCAAAGTAGATATTTGTTGAACAAATTCAGAAGGTATTAAAATGGTTTAATCTTCTTTAAACAGTTGTGTAATAGATAATTTTAAGAGGACATTTACATTTTTTTAAAAATTAAAAATTTATAAAAATAGATAATTCTCACATCGTTCTAGTTCAGCATATTTTAAAAAGTTCCTGAGGAATTTTTGCTTGATTATATTAGGTATGAAAGATTGGATCAGTGTTTTAAAAACTGTATAACAGTGTCATATGCTTGCCCTTTATTGTTATGAGTTAGTTGTGTGGATTTAGATTTTTTAATTTATTGTATTTTTTTGCCATATTCATTTTTATTTTTCCATTAAAATATTTTTTCTAGAATAAAAAAGCCACTTCATTGGTGTATGTCTTATATCAAAACATCACATGTATTTAGTATAAAAACTTGATGAACACAACACTTTCACTAAAGTCACTTCTGTGAATCTATCCCTCAGACCCAGTGGTTCTATTCCACACTATCCAGTAAATTCTTCTGCTATCCTCTGAACATTCATTTCAAAGACACAATATCGTTGCTTTTCTATATAGAAATATATTTTTATGGCTGTAAAGATATATTTGCATATTTTTCTACTTTAAAGCACCATGATATTAGACAGTGGGAATGGAGAAATTCTATTCAACAAAGATTATATAATGTAAAAAAATAATACCCAAATGAGATAGGGGCTGGAGAGATGCTAAGCAGATAACAGCATGTGTTCTTGTCTAAGAACCCGTGTTAGAGAGGAATTGATACAGAAAATGTGGAACATTTACACAACAGAGTACTACTCAGCTATTAAAAACAATGACTACATGAAATTCTTAGGCAAATAGATGTAACTAGAATATATCATCCTGAGTGAGTTAACCCAATCACAAAAGAACACACATGGTATTCACTCACTGATATGTGGATATTAGCTCAAAAGCTCCGAATACCCAAGATACAACTCACAGACCACATGAAGCTCAAGAAGAAGGATCAAAATGAGGAAGCTTCAGTACTTCTAAGATGTGGAAACAAAATACTTAAGGTAGGAAAAAACAGATAAAAAGTGTGGGGCAGAGACTGAAGAAAAGGTGAACCAGAGATTACTAAAGCCTCAAATATTTACATCTCTTTTTCATTAATTTCAATTAGAACTATAATGATATATAGTATGAGGTTTATAAAATATTCAGATGATAAAATATCAATTAATTCAGGCTGTAGAATGAGAAATGCTGATGGAAGCAACACAACCATGAACCAAGACAAAGGAACTGAGTTGCTGCTCTTTCCCAATGACTGTAGCTACACAAAAACCTGAATTATGTTGTACTTTCTGCTCTATCCTATATGTGAAGAAGCAAGCACATGTCTGTCAACTACAAACATTGCATCAAGTGGCCGGGAGAGGGAGCCATAATACAGACAGCAAGGGCAAAGTGGCCTCTTCAGACAATTTCAGAACTTAACAAAATTAAGCCAACATCATTTGCACAAATATTTCTTTTATCTGGTGTCCTCTTAAAAATGTCCTTCCCTGTTCTGTGATATGTTCATCATACACAAGTAGGAATAAAATATGAGGATGTTGTCCTTATCACCAATCATTGTACTATTCATTGGATTTCAGATAATGTTATTGGACTCAGAGTCTCTGGAAGAGTAGCAAATGCTCTTGACTACTGAACCATTTTTATAGATCATAACAGTTGTCCAAAGTTACATGACTATGTTATAAGAAGTGATATTTCAATAATTCATTTTATAATTCCATGCACACAATTTGTAAAATTTTATGTGAATTTATTTTTCATTTTATTTACTGACTTATTTATTTTTAAATTGTTTTATTTATTTACATTCCAAATGTTGCCCCCTTTCCTGGTTAGCTGCTAAGAGTTCTTCACATTATTGCTCCTTCCTTTTGCCTCTGAGAGGATGCTCCCACCACCCTTTCCAGGCATCCATCCCCTTTATGCCTCACCTCCACCTCACTCTCCCTATTCTCGTTCCCTGGAGCATCAAGTCTCCATAGGATTAAGCATATCCTCTTCCACTGAAGCCAGACAAGGCAGTCCTCTGCTACTTGGGTGAAAGTGGCTATGGACAATTCCGTATAAGGCCTTTTGCTGGTGGCTTCATCTCTGGGAGCTCCTAGGTGTCTGTGTTAGTTGATAATGTTGGTCTTCCTATGGGATCACCATCTTCTTGATCTTTTTCAATTTGTTCCCTAACTCTTCCATAGGGATCCAGGACCTTGGATCAATTGTTCTCAGTGAGCTGCTGGTAGAGCATCTCAGAAAACAGCCATACTAGGCTCCTGTCTGCAAGTACAACATAGCACCAGTAATAGTACCAGGGTTTGGTATTTGCCCATGGGATTTAATATATATATATTCACATTATTGCCCCTTCCTTTTGCCTCTGAGAGGATGCTCCCACCACCCTTTCCAGGCATCCATCCCCTTTATGCCTCATCTCCACCTTACTCTCCCTATTCTCGTTCCCTGGGGGCAATAATGTGAATATATATATATATATATATATATATATATATATATATATATATATATGTACATGTATATGTATATATATATGTGTGTGTATGTATATATATATCTGTGTGTGTGTGTGTGTGTGTGTGACTATATGGCCTTTTGTTCAATCTCTGCTTCATTGTTGTCCCAGAAATGTTGAAACAACTTGTAAATTTACACACTAAACTTACAGTACCATTTAGTCCAGAAGAGTTCTATGGAACACATTAAAACTGTTTACAGTGAACTAAGGAATGTGAACATCAACAAAAAGGGAGGACAAAGAAGCAGGCAGCTTACCTGCAGATCTTCGTGTTTCTTCATTTCTCCAAATCCAATCAACCAGTCTCATCCCCATCTCTATTGACAACCACCAGCAGTGGCTTTCCATCCTTCTCTACCTGCAACTCTAGAAGTTCACCCAGATCTTTTCCTATAACAACTTTATGTCATTCATCCTGATAGTCCAGCCCCCAATTCCCACAAGTGTTTTATAGGAACCTTCAAGCAAAGCCTGCCTGAAAAGCAAATAGGTTGGTGAAGCAGGTAAGCTAACTGTAGATCTTCATTCTTCTTCTCTAAAATATCAAATCTTCATGTTTTATTACAAGTTCTGTAGCTGACTAGCTATTGGGGCCCTCCTCACTCTTTGCCCTTATTCCCAGGCCTCTAAATTGATTCTAGTGAAGCATCCTTCATTCCTTCTGCCTATGGACACCTTTCCCCCTACCTTCTTAGACATTCTTAGTCCCCATTCCTAAGTGCCAGCTTCTAATATCTTGAAGACATTTTTAATGGAAAGGCCAGTATCCGCATTAATCAGGTTCTCAAAAGAATTTCACACAGCTACCACATGCTATCTAGAACCTGAAAGAAAACTTAAAACAAAGAAATAAAGCATATACTCAAAAGAAAAGACCAGATATCAGCACCAAGAGTTACAATTTACCCAATCCCAGACACCTAGGCACTAGTATAAAAATACAATCTCTAATAGCTAGGACAACACATCCCCACTACATCTCAGCAACCCAACCACAGGAGGCCCTTGAAATTGCAACATAGTTGAAGCACAAGACAAACGCCCCAAATAGTGTTTATAAATATAACACAAAAACCTAAAAATAGTGTTTTAGTTAGGAGAGATGACAGAGGCTCTGGTTAGTCAACAAAATGATGGACTCGGTATTAGGACTATCTTGTACCTCACTGGTACAAATAGGCATAATTATGATCTAGTTGTATTTCCAGAGAAAAGTTTTATTTTAACAGGAAGGGTGATATGTAGGAAGAGCTAAGGGGGAAAGAGTACCAAGAGGAAGAGATGGAGTAAGGAGAGGAGAAGATGAAGGAGAGGAGATGAAGGAGAGGAGAAGCTAAGTGATGAGAGAGAAAAAGAGAGAGAAAGAAAGCGGGGCATGGAGGCAGATGTTCATGTGTCTCCACCAGTCAAAGATGGTTTATATATCTAGGTTGGGTATTGGGTTACACATCTGATTGAGCATTACCAAACTTATAAAGTCTTTGATTAATATTTTAAAAAATTGTATAAAAGCAAAAAGGAAAAGGGAGCGTGGAATACGGATTTTGTAGGGAGTGGAAATGTGGAAAGGGGATGGCATCTGAAATGTAAATAAAATATTTAAAAAATTTTTTTAAAAAACTGGGTATTGACAAAAAAAGAAACAACAATAATAATACAAATTCATAGAAAGTGAGCAAATCAGTATTGAGTTAAAAATGGGTTAAGAATGAAAATAAAGACTTTCTAGAATTGATTGAAAATGAATACACAACATACTCAAACCTACAGGACAAAATGAAAGATAGTCTAAGAAGCAAGTTTATAGCACCGTCAAATAATAATTGGAGAGATTATATACAAGTAACTTAACAGCACACCTGAACAATCTAGAACAAAATGAAGAAACCATGTCCCAAAGGAGGAGATGGAAAAATATTCAAATTAAGAGCTTAAGTGAATAAAATAGAAGGAATAAAGCAAAAAGTATATAAACAAACAAAAATACAACATGAAACAAAGAAGTAATGAAACAAAGAGTTGGTTCTTTGAGGAAAATCACTAAGATTGACAAACAGTTATCCAAATAACTAAAAGCTATAGAATATTCAAATTAAGAAAATTAGAAACAAGAAAGGGCAACATAAAAACAAACACCAAGGAAACTCAGAGATTTATAAAACTATACTTTAAAAATCTGAACTCTACTAAATTAGACTATTTAAAGGCAATGATTAATTTCACTAATACATACAACTTACCGAAATTAAACCAAAACCAGATAATCAATTTAACTAAACATATAGCCATGAGCAAAATAGAAGCAATAATTAAAACTCTTTCAACATAGTCCCCCACACTCAGAAAATAATTCAAAAGCAGATGAAGTGAATTTTTATAAGACTTTCAAAGATAAGTTAATTTCAATATTCCTTAAATTATTCTACAAATTAGTAACAGAAGGAACATTTCCCAATTAATCTTATGAAGCCATAGTTACCCTGATTCCTAAGTCACATAAAGACCAAACAACAAAAATTATAGAACAATTTCACTTATGAAGTGAGATGGTAAAATTCTCAATGCAATTTTTGCAAACTGAGTTTAACAATTCATCTATGAGCATCCACCATGATCATGTAGGCTTCATTCCAGAGATGCAAATATGGTTCAACATATGTAAATCAATAAATGTAAATGATTATATAAGAAAACTAAAAGACAAAAAATAAATACATGTGATTATCTCATGAGCTACAGAAAAGCACTTGACAAAATCTAACACCTTTTCATGGTAAAAATTTTGTAGTGTTTAGGAATACAGTAGTTATTTCTCAACATTATAAAATAAAAAGAAACAGAATAGATGTTATAGATGGACTCAGTAAGGGTAATTAAATCAGGAGGTTCAAGTGGAGAGGGGGTAGCAAGATGACAACCAGGGAGGGAAGATACTCTGCAGTAAGCAAAGGAGAAACACAAACAGAACCCAGAATCACACTCTTTGATCCACCATGTTTTCTGTCTGTGTGATATGCTGGTACAATGATGGCACAATGTTCATAAGAGTAACTAACCAATACTTGATTTTTCTTAAGCCCTAATTCTATGAGATGGATCCTGTACCCAATGCTCTTTTTGTGCTAATAAAACAGAATCTAGCCAGCTTGAAAACATAAGTCAAAGTATATGCTCCTGTTCTAAAACAATCAAGCAAGCAAACAAACACACACTGCCAATAAAATTTCTCCTAATATTACTTTGCTATACTCATATATTAATGCTTTGCTCATCTATCATGAGGGAAGCATTTTTTCTGCAGCAGATAAGATCAAATAAAGAGACACACATTCAGAAATTTCACAGAGAATGAGAGACCTTGGAACACTCAGCTCTAAATGGGATGACTGCTTAATTGGCTATGCCCTCTGGCCTTCATGACTCCACTAAATTCTTCCCAATAGGTATTAGAGCACTGTGTGAAAGAGGAAGTGGGATGTTTCTAGGAATCAGAGATGATGGAGTACCCCAACAAAAATTCTAATATCAACAAAATTGACATCAAATGAATTCATAAGGAAGAGGCACCATTCACAGTGACTGCCTGGGGTCTGCCCCATTTAGTACTAGAGCTAAACATTCCTAAACATAGGCTGTTTCTTGATGATAACCATTTCCAAATTAAAATTTAGTTTTATGGAAACAAACTTCTCTTAAGGTTAGGTTGGATGCATAATATTGGATGGATGACAGAAAATGAACTCAAAGTATGTTTGGAGTGAATTTGCCTCATAATGTGACAGGGCTCTTCCTTTTCAATAATGGTATCCAGTATTTTTTATTTATACATATATTTTCTTTTTTGTTTTTACTATAAATTTCCTTTGTTGTTACTAATGTATTGAGCATTCAAGAGGATTTTGATAGACATTTGGCAAAACAGATTTATGCTCTTTATTCTATTCAAATTTTGGGATGGAGGATCAGAGTTTAAGAGTAAGGAGCCATCTTGAGTGTCAGTAATTTGACATCATTATAACACCTCTCTGGATGTTTTAACTTTGCATAGTGAGATTATGAATTTAAAGAATGTTGCTCTGCTGAACTTTCATGCTACAGATACTGCAGATGAAATTATCCATGGCCTGAGGTCAGTATTTACATTGTGGTCAAGCTTCAAGAATGGCATATATAGCTTGATTTGATCATGCTAGTCATTTTTGTCCTGAGGATACTTTTATTCCTGCCCATCATGTTAATGCTTGTCTTTAACGACATCACCATGTTGCCAGCCAAAGTACATGGCTTGAACCTGATAATAGACCCCCCAAAAGAGTTATAAATTTAACAGGCTGTCAAGGCAAAGACAGGTAATATTTTTTACAGAACCTTACCAATCTAAGACAGAAGTGCTTTGTTTTTGATAATGCATGTTCCATGATGGGTAAGGAAGGCATTTTTGTCAGAATGACTTAAGACAGGCTCAGTCTTATTTATAAAATGAAAAAGGGGGAGATATGAAGAGCTTTGGGGATGTTTGGCAGGAATCTGACATTGGCCAAGGACAAAAAATGGGCAGGTTGGCAAGAATTTGACATTGGCCAAAGACAAGGATATGGGCTTCAGGCAGGAATCTGACATTAGGCTAGAACACAGAAGTAATTTTAGGTAGGAATCTAAATATTAGGCTAGAACATAGAAATAGACTTCAGGCTTGAAAATGATTTTGAACTAAGACATGGAAGTAAGCTCAGATATTTTGGTCATCCTGATAAACCCTTAGAAACAGTGATCACAGGAGTGATCACTAGACTTTGTTTATTGCCATACTTCTTCTTTGCCTATTTGTGTTTATTGTCTTGCTTGTTTTTGACTATTTGCATCTATTGTATTCTTAGTTTCTCAACCTAGAACTGACTTTAATACTTGCATGTAATTAAACTGTTTTAAAAGCAGATTGGTAAAAAGAACAAAAAAAGAAACACATACTTCCCAACTCAGGAAATCTAAGCTACTTGGTAATGAAGTCCTGCCTTTTTTAAGCCTTATATGTAAAATAATTTTGAGTTTAAAAATAGATTTTATTTATACATATTTTTCTTTTCTGTTTTTACTTAACAAGTTTTTACATAAATATTTGCAGATATATTACATATATGTAAACCATAATCTTCCCATCCATTGTTTGTATGGCATTCCTGAATATGTGAGGAAGTGTTTTTGTTTCTTTGGTTTTTTTCTTTCTGTTTGTTTGGGCCAATACTGATATATTGGTCTTTGTTTTATCTTGCTATATTTATTATATTATACTTTATTATTATTATTATCATCATTAGCATTATACATTATTATTAAAAGTATTATTGTGTTAATGCTTGCTTATTTTTTAAATTATATGCAAAATAGGGGTAATCCTGATGGAAGGGGTCATGAGGAAGATCTAGGAGGGATAGAAGTAAGGAAAACCAGCATCAGAATATATGAAATGAGAAAAAAATCAACTTTCAGTAAAAGAGAAAAGTAAAGAAAGGAAGATAGAAAGAAAGAAAAGAAGTATGAAAGAAAAAAAACAAAATAAAAACAAAAGAAAGACAGGTAGAAAAAAGATAAAATAGAATGAAGAAAGGAAAGAAAAAGAAAGAAGGAAATATTGTACATATTTTAATTTGTTCATGTATATTTGCTTTTTGATGATTGCTGATGCATCATACACCTTAATATTCTATACATGCTGTTTTAACTTATAGTCTTCTTTTACTAATAATTAATGTATGGTTATTGCACACATCTTCTCTTTGTATTCAATGCCTGCATGAAGCCAATCACCAGATTATCCATTATCTCCAATGACTCTTCTTAAATTTGCACATCAAATATGATTTACTAGCTTGACATCTTGTCATTTTGGCATTAGTAGGACTAATAATCTTACTATATTTAATCAACCTCTCATCCAAAACATGCACAAACTTTTCTTCTCAAAGTATCTGCCCATTTTATTTCCCCATCATATGTGTTCTAGTGTAATCCCTTCAAAATCAATGTGGGAGTCCCATTCTAGTTTCTTAGGCCAATGGATAGTCCAAGTCATAGAGATAAATGGAAAAGTTTGAAGTGAAAATTCACATATGAAGGAAAAAAAGTGTAAATTTACATGAGGGACTAAAATAATTTAATAATTGTAATTTTTCCAGGTCCACACATTTTCCAATTTTTTTCATAATGTATTATTCTTACCACTCAAAAGTTCCATTGTACTACATTTCAATTATCCATTTAACTTGTAATGTACATTGAAATTGATTCCATTTTCTAGTTATTGTGAACAGAACTGCAAAATGCATGGGTGTGCTTTTATGTCTATTGTATTTTATAGAGTCCTTTCAGTATATCCATAGAAATAACATAGCTGGGTAATATAATAATATTTGTAGTTGCTTGAGAAAATTGCTCAGTGATTTTATAGTTGCAGCATTCCCAACAGCAGTGAACTGGGCCTATTCTTTACTCCTTTCTTCATTGCTCATGAGTCTTAGTAGCCTAAGTTGCAGCTATTGAGGCTTTGCAAAGGCTCTGATATAATTTTTGTGTAACAAATATACTCCTGCTTGGTTATATGGCCCAAGTGACAGGAACAGTTGTTTCTTTAAATGGACTTAATGAAAATTTTTCTCCTGATTTATACTGTTTCAGAATTATGCTCTTTTAAGTAGCATGAACAAAAATCATGTACTAGGAAAGAAATTTGTTTGAACACTCTGGAAATATATCTGTGGCACTCTTCATCACTCTTGCTGGTAAAACATCCAAAATGTATTATTTTGTTTTTATCTGGAAGGTGCCAAGAATTATTTTGATATCTCAACCATAGAAATTATTCTATACAATGGCAAATTGTAAATACTATAAGGATTTCATAGTCTCTCACAGAAAAAATATGTCTTCTTAGACATCCAGAATTTCTTACTTCTTACTCATGAAATGTCATTAATAAAACATGAATTTAGTGTTATATATTGTGATGCTTCATAGAATATTTAGGCAGTAAAAGATGCTTCGTGTTGTAAGAAACATCAAGGGAAACCACATAATCCTTTAATAAGACCATAGACCACGAGTTTGAGATGCCTGCTTTCTTATACTGTGCTAATAGTGTAAACTTGTATGTAGAATCCAAGTCTTCTTTAAATCTCAACATCTCATAGGTAACTAGAAAGGAATATATATTCCAAGAAGGCAGTAGAAGCCTGCTGTTCTGACCAGCATTTTATTACAAACCTTATGAAATCAGTATAATTTGCATACATACTTCATTTTTTTAGTTTTCCTGCTCCTTGGAGTATTATTATAAGAAGGTTTTTTCAGGGCTATGTTACAATCCACACAAACTCTGGGAAAGCTCAAAAATGCTGTTTACACTTCAGTTCCCTAGACTTCTGCTTTTCTGGATTTGAGGTATGATTGGGCATGGCAAAAACTGGAGATTTTATTTAAATACAAAATATTTTTGCTTTATTTGGAAGACAGCATTACATGGGATTTGATATTCTGTTTAAAGAAAATGAAACTATAAAAGTTTTATTTTCCTAAGTAGTCTAGGAGTGACTTTCATACTCAATGTTGTGTTCTACTAATATTGTTTTCTGTTTGCAGCCTCCAGTGGTGACATTGTGCTTACTCAGTCTATATCCACCCTGTCTGTGACTCCAGGAGATAGAGTTACTCTCTCCTGTAAGACCAGCCAGAGTGTTGGTAAAAACCTAAACTGGTATCAGCAAAAATCAAATGAGTCTCCAAAGCTTCTCATTAAGTATGCTTCCCAGTCCATCTCTGGGATCCCCTCCAGATTCACTGGCAGTGGATCAGGGACAGATTTCACTCTCAGCATCAACAGCATGGAGTCTGAAGATATCTCAAGTTATTATTGTATACAGAGTAACAGCTGGACTCCCACAATAATGCAGATCATAGCAAAAGCACCAGGAAAGCAGAAGTGTGAGGTTTGGCTGCTTTAGCTGTTTCTGGTGGTGCCTCCATCTTCTTCAAAGTGTTTCACAAATCCAGCTAGGTGTGATATTTACAGAAATATGTGGAATAAAAAAGCTTTTAAGTCCCTTTGTCTTTGGCTCCTCTTCACTCTATTTTAGCACTAGAATACATAGCCTACAATTGTCCTGCTGTAGCCTAACAGTCTTCCTCATGTGTCCTGCAAAAAAAATATCATTTTCAATGAACAAAAGAAATGATTAATTATCCCATATCCTTATATTTGTTGGAAGTTCAGATGAATATTTCTTTGAACCCATAGCATATAATTTACTCCTGTGTTCTACAGCAACTAGAGATCTCCAGCTCAAAGATTCTTGGCTCTGTTGCAAAGTTCCTTCTGCATATTTTATAGTAGATGAACAAATATTGAATATAAAGTATTTTTATATATTTTTAAATTGTCCAGTTGAATTTGGATAAAATTGCAAATTTCTTGATGATAAGTTTACAGTAAATATTTAATTGACAAAAATCTAATGAGGTGAAAAACAAAAAATTTTTTCTGAATTAAAGTGTAACAGTGATTTAAAGTTGAGGTAAAATATTTGAGCAAATACTAGGTCATACTCACCTTTAATCCAATCACACAGGAGACAGTGACAAACAGATTCCTGTAAGTCCCACACAATGAAGTCAGGGCTGAACCTTCTGCTGATAAGATAAATCTTCTTACAAACAATAGTCTGAAATCCAAAATGACATATTTTTTCTTAAAGATACTATTTAAGATTTTGCTTAATGAAAGTAGAAATGTCCTTAATTATTTCAAAGATAAATACACATCAATCCTAAATTTGTATAAAGAGAAAGTAGAATATAGGTATATTTATCCACATAAACTATGGTGATAATTTCAATTTGAAAGATAATGCTTTTTATGTTGCCAAATATAAGTCAACATAAGGACCCAGATTTAGGGTTAGGACAGCATTGTTTGCTCTCATCTTTCAAGGAGAAGAAAAGCACCCAGCTATGGAATAATTAACTATCCAGCAAGAGAATGAAAAATAATGCTGTTAACCTTATTAACAGCATTGCATGTTAATTATCATATTGTAAATACAGAATACAAATGTGTTCTGTCAGAGGAGATAAATGAAGTAAATAAATATATGCTTCATACAGACAATGTAATATTGTTTTAAATTTAAAAAGACAAAAGATTAATGTCAATTGATTCTAAATGTGATATGCCATTTTGGTATGCAACTGGATAACTTTACACACAATGATCTAGTTTAAAATTTCATGGTATGGGGACTTGCTTCTTGGTATGAGGTAGGGTGTCAAGGTACTCAACCAGCCTGTCTCTTTGGAATATAAAGCTCACATGGGAGAACTAATGGCAGCTCATGAGAGCTAACATAAAGTAGGGTATCAACACTGCTTTGAGCAGGCAATACATCTCCTTGGAATGTGGGGCTTCCATGGGAGAACAGATGACTTTTTAGTCTAATGCAGAATACAGAACCCAGGCCAAGACCTCTGAGCAAGTACAGTATGCTTGAAGGTATGCATAGGCACTAAGAGGAAAAAGAATTTAAATAAAGTTAAAAACAGTGAAGATTGCTAAATTAAAAGAAAACAATCAATTAAGCTATATCCTAGGACAATATTTTCTTACATCTTAATATATGCTTATTCCTATTTATGTTTATGTATGATTCTCTATAATTCCTAATGTTGCTTATCATGCACAGCAAGAAACATCCCACATATACCTCACTATATTGGCTGAACATATTATAATCTTCCATATATACATGTACTTTATCAGGGTTCCTCTTGGACAAAGGCCTAACACTGTCCTCATTTTAACAATCTTGCTACCAGTAAGAGAGGCAATAATATATGTCCATCTGCTCAAGATACTGTAATACTTGGCATAAAAGAAGTTTCTAATCTCTAATTCATTGGACATCTTATATTTTCTTATAGACACTGCCAACTTCTGTGAGATTAGTGTGCACATTTCAGACCCATTGTTAGTCAGTAAAGAATGGAGTTCCTGATAATGCCTTGTGGTGCACATGGAGAAATGCTGGTCCTATGACTCTAAAAATTTATCTTCCTGGTTATACATTTTTTGCTCTCCATTCACACATTGTACTTCAGTACAAAGCTGTTGTGGAGCTGCTGAATTACATATCAGTATTACCGGTATGGATGGTGCTTTTTAGCCTTCTCAAGATTTTCCAAAGTTGAGAACATTAAAGAACACAGAGGGTAATATAATCTGTAAGTCTAGGAAAAAAACTTGACATAATGCAGATGACATCTAATATCTCCAGTTTGATCTCCAAGGATCATGATAGAAAGTGAAAAGATTATCATAGTATAACATTTAATTGACTATTGAGAAGTTTTCTATCTTAAATATTGTTAATGGTATGAATGTGTGTAAATGATTTTTTCTGTGTTTTATATTTACTTCTTTTGGAGACTCTCTGCAGCTTCATATAAATGAGACACTCTTATTTACAACACTCCTACATTTAGGGCCATGACAAAACTTTCTGTGAGCCAATGTTAATGTAAACTTCAGATCTCTGAAGTCTCTTGTCACTATTGTGGGAAGGATCTGAGGGCTCATACTTTCCCAACAGTATATAAGTAGCACCTTATCCTTTGGCTTCCCAGTGCACTTTAGTCATTTAGATATAGACCACAATCCTGGGACATGGCCCACCATATTAAAATTAGGCAACCCTTCTTATAGGTGATGCACTGTTCCTTTGAGTAATCTCATCATTTCACATATTTCTATGCATAATAAATTTTGGATGTCATAGATGTTCAACCAGAAGTCCAAGAGTTAGACATAGTGTTATTTGCTATAAGACAACAAAGTGTGCTGGAAAATGGGTTTCCAAAGGAGTGTGAAAAGGGACTAATTTAGAGTGGTGAGAGACCATGTTCTATACATTTTTTCATGTCTTGTATTCAATAATAACTGGAGAATGTACTGAAAACACAACTTCACAAATGAGATGAAGAACCTAGGCACGCACTGTGTCAGTCCATCCATAAAGCAGATGTATTGCAGGTGAAGTCAAACATTCCATATAATAAGAGAGGAAATATTTTTGTTTTCTGCATGCCTCAGGTGTGGGGCAGGTGTAGTAATCAGAGACTGTTGTCAAGCAGCAGCATTGTTGACCTGGGTAGTTATGAACTCACTTCTGCCTGTTTGTAGAGAAATACAGCCCATAAAATTACCATGTGTGTAAGTGTTCTGTTTATATATATTATACATTTATAAAACTGTGAAATAAGTTAACATTTTGATTGACTATGTTTATTGGCATGAATTTATTGATTAATCAAAGCATGCATATATGGTGTCAGTACACAAAGTGTATTCATATTAGTGGATAGATTTAGGGATATATGCAAACTTTTTGAATCTATTGCACATTAATACATCTTTGATTATATATATATTACAATTATATAGCTCAGAGTCATCCAGGTTATTAACTTTTTATATCATCAGCAGCTTAACCTATACACCTGTCAATTCTTTCTGACACCATTTCTGTGTTCATCATCATCTTCAGGCCATGAGTAGGTATCAGTCTCACCATGTAAAACCTTTATCTCCTATAGAATGCTTGTCTGCACATGTAAAATTTTTACCATTCAAATTCTTGGAAACTCATACTAAGTCTGAACATTATATTCCCTACGTACAACTTCTACCTTTATTTTTTTATATACTCCTGCCACCACACAGCTTGTTTTCTTCTTTCCTAAACTAAAACTAAGATATTTGTCCTCTGAAAATCTAGAAAGATATAGCAGCCATGGCACATGCAAGTTTGTGATGCATTGTTCTTTTAAAAACATGAATAATTATTTCTGAGAGAATATTCATATTCATTGCATACAATAACTTCTGTTAAGAGGATAATAAAGTCAGATGATGCAATAATCTGAAATCTCAAAGACACATTAGAGAATATATATATATATATATATATATATATATATATGAATCTGGGAAGTGATCTCATATGCATAGAACAAAGAGAAAACCCATGACCAATCTGGCTTTGATGCAAATAGTTCTTAAGTAGCTGAGCTGTCATAAATAAGTAAAATGAGGCTGCTTACTTGAATACATGGATTATATATATGTTTTCCTGTCTTTATTTACAAACCACACCTTCTAATATTGTTCTATTACTCTTCTGGGAGATGGTATGGGAAAGAAGCTGCAAGGCTAGTTGTGATGTCAGTCCAAACAAATACATATACAAAAGGCTCCCATATCAAAGGCTCAGGGAACATTAGGAAAAGGAAGTGGAAAGATTGAAAGAGATAGAGGATCAGAAAGTTTGCTGTGAGCTAGAGACTGCTAGTAAAAACAGAAGCTATACCTGTAAAATCTCAAACTCATGATTTTACAAATATGAGTTGAATAAGATAGGTACCAATGAACATGAGAAACAGGATGGGCAAATGCCCAGGAGGCTTTACATCTAAAGAAAAAAATATGGAAAAGTAAGTAAAGATGGCAGCAGAAGAGGTGCTTCTTCTTTGGGAAGAACATGCCAATTGATTTTACAGGGTAGAAAGGCCAGCCCTGAAAACATACATACCAGTAATATTATGTAGACTCAACAAGTTATATTTAAGAATGTGTGTGTATGTACAAATACATATGTGCATACAAAAACCATTAATGACAAAAAAGCCATGAATTTGAATGAGAACAGGGATATGTATTTGGTGAGACTTAAAAGGATGAAAGGTATGGGGACAATGAAATAACTAAGAAGCAGAAGGAGGGGGGAATGTAAGAGAGGGATATGGAAGGGAAACCAAGAAGGGATAACATTTGCAATGTACATACATAAAATATCCAATTAAAAATTCAGTTTTAAAAAGAGAGAAAAAAATCACAAAAGAATTCTCCTGGCCTCAATAATATTTACATCTACCTTTGAAAGGTCAATCAAACCATTTATGTTCTGTCTAAAATGGTACCATATCTTAAATACCGTGCCATGGAGGAAAACATAACATGGAATTTCTAAATGGTGCATGATAGAAGTCAAAGTAAGTTACAACTCATAAACTTGCTATCATTTGTTTTTCAAAGAGAAGCATATTCCCTACAAATAAACTGATGACCACAGACCAGTAATGAGCTATTGACCTGATGAGTCCTGTGTGCCTACCCTTGCTAATTTGCATGTACTCAAATCACAGCCAATTGCTCTGAGGGCTTCTTCATAGTCAGGTTTCACCCTATGCTGGAGTCAGGCTCACACAGATCACACACAGACATGAGTGTGTCCACTCAGCTCCTGGGGTTGCTGCTGCTATGGCTTACAGGTAAGTAAGACAGGACTAGAAATTTATTCAGCTGTGTGTAGTTAGTTCTGCTTGGTATTAATAATATTCCTCTTGCAAGAGAATTAATTTTGTGGGGATTTGCTTTCAATTTTCCAATCTTAGCTGCCAGATGTGACATCCAGATGACTCAGTCTCCAGCCTCCATGTCCGTATCTGTGGGAGAAACTGTTACCATCACATGTCGATCAAGTGAGAACATTTACGGTAATTTAGCATGGTATCAGCAGAAACCAGGGAAATCTCCTCAGCTCCTGATCTATAGTGCAAACAGCTTGCAAGGTGGGGTCCCATCAAGGTTCAGTGGTAGTGGATCTGGCACACAGTATTCTCTCAAGATCAACAGCCTGCAGTCTGAAGATGTTGCAAGTTATTACTGTCAACATTATTATGGTACTCTTCCCACAGTGATTCAAGCCATGACATAAACCACCCATGGAAGCAGAAGTGAGAGCACAGGCTGCCCCAACTGCTCCTTATTATGTCTCCAGCTGCTCTGCTGCTGCAAGTGTTTCTAATCACTAGGGCTTAAATGTCAATGTTATGTTCTTATACAAAGATCAGAGAAACTTTTCCTTGTCCTAAATCCCTGCCAATTTACTCAGGCCTAGGATCAAAACCAGGAAATGCTTCTCATAACTCATAAAAAGGGAAAAACTACAACAAAAACATCAACAAACTGTTCTTGGTTAGCAGAGTTAGGGCAGCAGTTAGGATTCACTCAACAAGTTTGTCAAAACACACACACACACACACACACACACACATTCATATATATATATTTACATATATATTCACATATATACATTTACATATATATATATATATATATATATATATATATATATATATATAAAGTTATTTTCCAAGAAAATTGTTATCTATTTATATCTGGAGAGATGGTTTAATGATTAATAACACTAGCTGTTCTTCCATAGAATCTTGATTTGATTTTAAACCCTCACTTGATTTCTAGCTCTGATAACTCCAATTCAAAAAAAATTATAACCACTTTTTCTGCCTTTAAGTGAGAGAAATTCTGCCAATGTCCAGGCAGGTAAGCACACTGCCAAGAGGTGTGGAAGCAAACTCAGTTTAATTTGACTTCTTCAACCTGGATCAGACTTGGGGAGGCTGACCTCAAGCAGTGTATTCCCAAGAAATTTAAACACAATTTAGTTTTTGGAAAAAAGTTTTCTGGTGTAAATAAAATCCCTGGTAAACAAAAACAGTGTAATTACACAGAAACATATCCCAGCGTACATGTCATTTCTTCCAAGAAGATGAGATTTAGAGATAGGTAATAAGTATTTTCTTAAGAGCTAAAAGTAGGGTATGGCATGTACATGGTCATACAAATATGGATATCATTATGTTCTTTGATTGCTTGTTCAATCTCTGAGAGGCCCAGTGGTTCAAGTTAGTTGACTCTGTTAGTCCTCCTGTGCATTTCCTATGACCTTTGGGGACTGCAATCTTTTCTCCAATTCTAAAAAAAAAAAAAAAAAAAAAAAAAAAAAAAAAAAAAAAAAAAACCTCCAACCTTCACCTACTGTTTGAATGTGCCTGTTTGTGTCTATCTGAGTCAATTCTGAGTCAATTGCTGGACATAGCTGCTCAGAGGACAACTTGCTCCTGTCTGCATGCATAGCAGAGTAACATTATAGTGATAGGGATTGGTGCTTGCCCCTGGGATGGGTCTCAAGCTGGGGTGGTTATTGGTTTTCCATTTCTGCTCCCTTCCTCATGCCTGCATTACTTGTAGATAGGATAAATTTTTAGTTGAAATTTTTTGTGGGCTTGTTGGTGTCTTTTTTTTTCTTATTAACAGTGTTTTTAAAATAAGATTTTATAGAAAATGTTGATTTATTTCTAAAAGTAATCCATGATCTACCATGCATATGATTGCTATCAGATATATTATAGAAAAGGACAGGTATATTGAAAAAGGCTATCAACCAAAGAGGAAATCATATAATTAGATCCCTTAATGAATTCTTTTAATTGTGGGTTAAAAGCATAAGCTCCTAGAGCTGTCTACTGAGTAAATTTCATGCAAGAACTGCTGCTCTTTTTCAGTGTATCTATCCTGTACTCCACTTTGATTCTAAATAAATCATTTACTGATTCACTGTGTGTGTGTGTGTGTGTGTGTGTGTGTGTGTGTTTCTTTAGTTCTTTTAACAAGGCTCCCACAACCTAAAAAATCACAGGTACAGACAGATTGATGTCATGATGAATGATGTTAATGGAAAGAAGGAAAAATTAAAAAAGGTCAATGTAAAAGATATTTCCTGTGCCTGAAAAGTAATTCACACAAACCAAGTGACAAATGCTATTTGTCACATTCCACTCCTAGTAAATCTGACTCCTCAAAATATCAATGTTAAGCTTCAATAGTCTCCAATATATTTCCATGGAATCATAAAGAAGTCAAAATGCAAAATGTATTCTATTCAACTTCAACAATTCTCCTAGACTTTTTTTTCTCTTTTATCTTCCTTTCTCTCTCTCTCTCTCTCTCTCTCTCTCTCTCTCTCTCTCTCTCTCTCTGTATGCATGACTTCATCTTTTTTTTTTTTACTCTGGCTTATTAAAACTTGCTTCCCTCCTATGCACTCCAAGAGTTCATTATCCCATTCCTCCTCCTTCCTGTCTCCAAGAGTATGCCCCTCAGCCCTTCTAACCCCCTGGGGCAATTCTCTCTAGGGATTGGTTCATCTTCTCACATTGAGTTTGGACCAGCAATTCCTCTGCCCTGTGTTGGGGGCCTTGGAGCAGCTTATGTATGCTGTCTGGTTGGTGGCTTAGTGTCTGAGAGATCTCAGAGGTCTGGGTTAGTTGACATTTCTGGTCCTCCTATGCGGTCTCTCTCCTCTTCAGCTTCTTCCAAACTTACCCTTACTTGAACCACAGGAGTCTCTGACTTAATTTCATTGGTTGGGTGTAAGTATCTGCCTCTGTCTCTGTCTGAAACTGGTTGGGCCTCTTAGAGCACCACCATGCTCATTTTCTGTCTGTAAACATACCATAACATCATTAATAGTGTCAGGTCTTGGAACTTCCCGTTGTGATGGATGCTAGTAAGCTCATCCCTGAACTGCCCTTCCCTCAGTCTCTACTCCATTTTTGTCCCTGTAGTGTTTTAGACAGGAACAATTATGGGGCAGACTTTGACTGTGGGATGGCAACCCCATCCATCCACTTGATGCCTTGTCTTTTTTTCTGGAGGTGGACTCTATAAGAGAGAGAGTCTACAAGAGGGAGAGAGTCTCCCTCTCCCAACTGTTAGACATTTCATCTGAAGTCCCTCATTTTGAGTCCTGATATTCTCTCATCTCCCAGTACTCTGGTACATTCTAGAGGATCCTCTCTGCCTCCCACTGCCTGAGGTTGCATATGTTCAATTATTCTGCCAGCACTCAGTGCTTATCTCCTGTTTCCCCCAATCCCTGATTATGTTCTCTCTTTCCCCTTCCTTTCCCCTCTTCTGTTGGGCCTTGGATGAGGTAACTCCATTTAACCTGCCACCTTCAGACACGTAGGACACAGGTAGAGGGCGTGATTAACAAATCTCCACCTCCAGAGATTTAAATATTAATGAATTATCAAAAGGCCAGGGGCATAGCTAATTAAGTTATTCCCTCCCTATAAAATTAATCTCCCCTGGCTTTTGGCAGGGGAAGCACCTACCACCTACATCCATTTACTATGCCATGAACAATAAAAGCTTTGGAAAACCAGACTCCACATGTTCACCTGATCTGCCTCCGGCCAGATTCACAGCTTCTGGAACCCTGGAACCTTGCAGATACAGCTGCCAGCCTGTCCACTGACAGCTGCATGACTGTGAGACCTTCCGGGTGGGGTGGAAAGCCCACCACTGAGACCCCACTGCCGGACTCCCTCCCCCCCCCCCCCGCCCATGAGATTTCTTCCCCACAGCTGAAGCAATAGGGCAGAACCCTGCTTGCTACCCAGCCCTGTGTTCCTTAGCCAGCCTATGCTTCCCCTCACCCTCAGTCATTTGCAGCTGACTAAAGCTACTTAGCTCAGCCAGCTTGCCTGAAGCAGCGGATCTAAAATCCTGCCTGCACCCCTTGCCCCACTGCTGCTTGCCAGTTTCTCTCAAAGCTGCCTGACTCCAATCCAACTTCAACGTGTCTTTCCCATAGACACAGACTCTTCACTCTTTCTGACTCTTAGCCCTCCCCAATGCTTCTTGCTTGCCTTAAACTTTTCTTCAAAGTTGGCCTTTACTCTTCTCTACATTTAAAATTTACCAGCTAAGAAAAAGAAAAGCGGGAATGCAGAACCTCTCTGCCAGAGCCCCAGAAGCCACATGGCAGAGCAAGGCCCCTCCCCCCACTGCTTCTAAACCTGCCATTACTGCTTCTCCCCAACAGGAGGACCTGTAACAAACGTTCCTGTTTTTCAACCAAAAATTTTAAATGTTTCCTTTTCTTCCTAACAGGAACACCTAGAGCAACAATGCTTATGCTTTTCAACCAAAAATTTTGTTATTTTTTTGTTTTAATGCTACCTTTTCTCTCTAATACTCGTGATATATGTCCAACATTATTTTTTTCAACATTTATAATTTCTTCAAGGTTCAAAAGCCATCTAATTTCCTTCCAGTTTAAGTCAACGTGCTAATCACCATTTCTTGAGTCTTAATTAACAACTAATTTCTTTTACAGACAAACTTGCTGCCAATCCCAGATACAAAATTAACATTGTTTTTCTCCCTCAGCCATTCAAAAACAGACTCAAAGATACCTTCCAAGACTAAACTTTCCTCAAACACCTTTGCTTTTCCAGGATCTTAATGACAGACCATGATGTGCTTGTTCCCAAGCAATTTAATGCTCTATATCCAGCCTTTACAGACATCTCCCTGCCAGACATGCTGCTTCCCTGCTGTGATTATCCTACAGGTATACCCACAGATCCAACAGAGTCCATGATATCCTCTGGAACCTGCTTGAGATGCAAGCTGCTTTCTCCCAGCCACCTCATCTGACTGCAGACTACAGAGACACGCTGAGATCCAGAGACAGCGGCACCTCCTGGAACCTGACAAGCTGCCTTTTTCCAGCCATCTCATCTGACTGAAGACCCCAGAACATGCTGAGATCCAGAGACCCACACCAGGCTCCAGAGATGCATGCCAGAACCCAGAGACGCTCACTACAGAAGACAGATCCAGACCTTCCAGCTACAAATGAACTCTTTAGCCAAAGTCACATAGCTAAAGTTACATGTTAGTGAGGAAAACATAATGTCTATTTAGATTAATCAGATATCATTACCCTCAAACTGTACAACCTGTATTTAATTGTTTCAATGATCCCCTGCCTTCCAAACCCTACCCTCAATTCCCACTACCCTTGACTTAGTTATGCTACACCCTCTGGCCTACATAGTGTTTTCTTTTGACCACCTCATCCAAAATTTTCACTAAAAAATAGTGAGATGTTGGGCCGTGAAGAGATGGTTTGGACATAGCCTGGTTGAATGAGCTTTGAAACCCAGAGACCCTTTAGGTACGGTAGAATGTTCAGCTCTTTTCCTAGGCCCCTTTGATAGAGCGCTGGGTTTGAGATAGCCGGGACCCAACAGGACATTGCCTGTCAGGGACAGCAATTATCTACCCATGCTCCAGGATTCCAGACTACTCCACAGGGTCTACATCTCTCATTAGCCTACACCTTACAGACTACAGATGATACAGAACCGCCCCTCTTTTTATGAAAGAAAAGAGAGTGGGATGTTGGGCCTTGGACGAGGTAACTCCATTTAACCTGCCACCTTCAGTCATGTAGGACACAGGTAAAGGGCGTGATTAACAAGTCTCCACCTCCAGAGATTTAAATATTAATGAATTATCAAAAGGCCAGGGGCATAGCTAATTAAATTATTCCCTCCCCTTTGCCCCTCTCTATAAAATTAGTCTCCCCTGGCTTTTTTGGGGGGGAGGGGGAAGCGCCTACCACCGACATCCATTTACCATGTCATAAACAATAAAAGCTTTGGAAAACCGGACTCCACTTGTTCATCTGATCTGCCTCCGCCAGATTCATACCTTCTGGAACCCTGGAACCTTGCCAATGCAGCTGCCGGCCTGCCCACTGACAGCTGAGTGACTGTGAGACCTCCCAGGCGGGGTGGGAAGCCCAATGTCGAGACCCTGCCACCGGACTCCCTCCTCCCCCCACCATGAGATTTCTTCCCCACAGCTGGTGCCCATTTCTTCCCCACACTCTTCCAACAGGGTTTCTTTCTTCCTCCCTCTGACTCCTGTGTTAGTTTTCTTTTCTCTCCCAATTAGAACTGAAGCATCCTTACTTGGCTTTTTTTTCTTGTTAACCTTCTTGAGTGTACATTGCATCTTAGGTAATCTGTACTTTTTTGATAATATCCACTTATAAGTGAGTGTATACCATGCATGCAGTTCTTGGATTGAGTTACCTCACTCAGGATAATATTTTCTATTTCCATCCACTTGTCTGCGCAACTCATGATGTTTTTATTCTTAATAGCTGAATAGCAGTTCATTGTGTAAACGAACCACATTTTCTGTATCTATTCATCCTTTCTCAGACATCTGGGTTTTTTCTAGCTCTTACTATCACACATAAGGCTTCTATGAACATAGTGGAAAATGTGCCCTTGCGATGTGTTGGAGTGTATGTCCAAGAGTGGTAAAGCTGGGTCTTCAGGTAGATCTATTTCCAATTTTCTGAGAAAACTCTGAATTTATTTCCAGATTGGTTGTAGGAGTTTGCAATCCCAACCAAAATTGGAAAATCTGGATGAAATGGACAATTTTCTAGACAGATACCAGGTACCAAAGTTAAACAAAAAGCAGATAAAGAGTCACATAACCCCTTAAGAAATAGAAGCAGTCATTGAAAATCTCCCCACCAAAAAAAGTCTGGGGCCAGATGGTTTTAGTGCAGAATTCTATCAGACCTTCCAGGAAGACTTAATACCAATTCTTTTCAAACTATTCCACAGAATAGAAACAGAAGGAACAATACCCAATTTGTTCTATGAAGCTACAATTACGCTCATACTTAAGCCT